>NW_017307155.1:231163-243490 GCF_000935625.1 Nanorana parkeri
CGGTGGAATGTGTGACCGCCAATAGGTGAAGAATTCCACCGCTTTATCAGCTGTTCCAGGGCAGATCGGTTCTCCTGCAAATGCGATCTGCGATGCCGATCTACCCTGGAACAGCTGACAAAGCGTTGGAATTCTTCACCTATTGGTGGTCACACATTCCACCGGAAAAAAACTGGGCGGGATTACATTAAAACCATTGACCACGTCACCGGTCACACATTCTAACATAGTCACAAACTTTGATAGAACACCGCCATCTGGGGGGTATGGCCGGTACCCATGTGGGGGGCCTCTTACATGGGTATCAGCTGTACCAGGGGCGGCATGGCAGAGGTGACAGGGGAGGGGGTGGAGGAGGCCGGGCCCCAGCAGCAGCAGGTAAGAAGAAGTGTTAAATAAATCGCATCAGTGTGAACCCAGCCTAGAACTTTAGTACTTTGAGTAAAAGGCAGCACCCCTCAGTAACGTTGCACAGGCAGCCAGGAGACGTGTGTTACATATACAGCAAGATCTCTTTTTTAAGGACTTACGTAATGAACTGGGCATTGTCATGATGTTTTCTGGGCAGCAGACTAGTCTTCTTCCAATCTACAAATCGTTGTAATAGCTTGTCGACATTGGAAACCACTTCGATCTGATCACTGATGTCCCATATTTCAATCCCAATCAGAGCCACAAAAATATGGATAATTTTATATACCTGTATAATAAGAAGAGTCTGAGGTGGTACATGAGCTAAAAGACATGCACTATATAAAAGTTCCCCAGCGCAGAGCAGCTATTTCCTCCCTTCGCCACGTAGGAGCGTCCAACATATGAGGTCAGGTGTCAGGGCATCTTGAATTTGTACCTTTTTTGGCTGATTTGTCAGATGTACGTTCATGCTGCAGACAGGGACGGATTTACTCTCTCTCTCTGCTGCCACAAGGCAAGGTTTCTGAATGCGCCCCCCTCCCCACCAATCCCCCCCGCCCCCAATGGAGAATGGCAACTAGATGGCGGGGGCGGAAAGGCTAGTTTTAATGTGGTTTTTCTTTTTACTTTTTATGACTTTTTTGTTTCTATTTACTTTTTTATTTTTTTATTTATCCTATTATCTTTTACTTTTTCTATTTTTTATCATATGATTTTTCTTTACTTTTTATGTTTATAATTTTCTTATCTTATTATTTTTTACTTTTTAATCACCTTTTTATTTGAATTATTCTTTTTTACTTATTTTCTTTTCTTAATTTTTATTTTTATTGTATTTTGATTTTTTTTCACTTAACTTTATTGCTATCACACAGGAGCTAACAAGCCCCTTGCATGATTGCAATACAAGAGTTCTAGCACAGCACTGTGCTGGCTCTCGTGTGACAGCTGAGCTGAGACCCTAGATCACCTGTAAACGAACGATTAGCTACCCGGCTGTGCCTTTAGCTCTGTTTGCCCGAAGCAGTTCTAAATGTAGAAAACAACTACCTGCCTGGCCCCCAGAATTGCATGTCCCGGATATTGGGCGATAGTAATTCCAGACCCCTGCTGCCCCTCTGCTCCCTGCCGTTCCAAGGCCGGGCCTCGGTTGGCCTTGTGAAAAATCACGCCCTGGCTGCAGATCCCCCATTATTGCACATCCCAAAGGTGTGTTATTGGACTTAGATCAGTGGCTCTCAACCTTTCTAGGGCCGGGGGCCCCTAGGTAACATTTGCCAAGATGTGGTGACCCCCAACCGTAAAATTTAGGGATGCACCAATAATAGTATCTGTGTGGGCTCTCAGGAGGCTATGCGTGCTCTCAGGTGATTAGTGGGACTCTCTGATGGCGGCCAGTGCGGGCTCTGTGATGCCCAGTGCGGGCTCTGTGGTGATCAAGCACTCACCTCCTCTCACTCCTGCCTGCTCCCCTCTCTCTGATCCTCTCTGGCCGCTGCTGCTGCAGCGCCATCTAGGAGAACTGACACTGCTGCGCTAGGAGGAGGCTGAGGAGCCTCTTACCTAGAGCATCACAAGGCACGTGGGGACCCCCTCAACTGTGGGTTGCGACCCACTTTTGGGTTGCGACCCACAGGTTGAGAACCACTGACTTAGATCCAGTGACTGGCCTACCTGTGTGCCTCAGCAGAATTCGGGTTACATTTTTCCAGTCTTCAACTGTCCAGTTTTGGTAATCCTGTGCCCAGTGTAGCCTCAGCCTTCTGTTATTGGCTGGTAGGAGTCATGCTATGGTCAAAACCACTAAGATTACACTTTACCCCCAAAGGGTCTGGTATGAATTTGGGGGGGGGTTTAGCTGCATGCATTTTTTTTCTCTTTTGGCATAGGGTCCCCCCTAAAATTGCTACCAATTTTAAAGGGTCTGGTAGGAATTTGGGGAGGGACCCTACACTGTTTTACTATGTTAAAGTGGCATTAAAGTCAAAAAATGTTTTCCCTCCCCCCAATGTTAATTAAAGCACTTACCTTAAATGATGTCTCTTAATCCGATCTTCTTCTTTCCTGTCCTTTTCAGCCTTCTCTCCAACGCTGCTGTGGGTCTCCGATCCAGCGCTGACTCCTCTGTCCTTGCTGGCACTTCCTGTCCCACAGTGTCTGCATGCAGGTGCACGCCGTCCATAGACTTAACTTGTGTCTCTCCTCGTCTCCCGGCCGAAAATCCGAACTGCGCATGCGCCCGCCCCAAGATGCTTTGCGGCAAGCCCGAGCAGTTTCGGATTTTCGGACGGGAGCGCGCGGCAAAGACAGGGGTATGTTTAAACCGCTTTTAAAGCAGGTTTTTTTCTTTTAACTTTTTGCATAGATCTTCTGCTTGCTAGCAGTACATATATGCAAAAAAAAAACCCGGAGGGTTTAGAAACCCTTTAACAACTTAATAAACTCCATCCAAATAAAGTCCATTTGATCCGTACCGAAAACGAGAAAATTGTATCGATCCGAATCAAGAAGTGAATCGATTGTGGATCCGGAAAAAAAGACAAATCGATCTGAAGCGAAATGAAGGGAATTTCTTGAGTTTGAGTTGAGTTTTTACATGTCCAGTTATTGATGAGAACCTGCAGATTTGTCATCTCATGTTTCTTTATTATCCATAGAGACCCCAACCAATTCCGAAAAATGAGAAACACTCATAAGCCGTGGCATTACCATGTTTACGTAATTCACAACATCAAATAGCCTGCGTTTCAGGGTTTCCATGCTGCTGCCATATTTCTTGTACTGGAAGAAAAATGCAGAACCAAAATGTCAAAAGAACAGTCAGTCATTTTTCAGATAACAATTCCTGTTACTTTAACACAGAACATTTTAAAATGTACTTTCAGACAAAGTCCACTTATCCATGCTGCCCATCTCTACTGACCTACAACTCAACCCCCCTCGCCACGGCTGCAGCCTGCTCACCTGAATAAGATAGTCATGGGCGGCCTTCCCTGATGCTTACATCCTTCAGGGGTCAGGGGTAAGAAAGATTGTGGATGGAGGACGTAAACATTGGGGCAGGCTGCAGCCAGCCCGGATTTCCGACAAGGCCACCGGCCTTGGGGCGTCAGGGAACTGAGGGGCGGCAGGGGTGAGGGTTGTAGAATCTCCTGGCTCCCTCCTTCCCCTGTCGTCGTGCCCCCCCCCCCCCCTATGTACCCCTCTCCGGCGTGAGCAGAGCGTGGAACGTCCGTTCTCCACTATGCTCCATGTAAACAGTGAGAGGGGCCTTTCCCTCTCAGCTGTCACAAGAGTTCCAGCACAGTACTCTGCTAGAACTCCTGTATTGGAGGTGACAGGTGCAATAAAGAGGACCTGTCACCTTCAAAAGGTATCACACAGGGGCTTGTTAGCTCCTGTGTGATAGCAATGAAGTTAAGTGAAAAACACAACAAAAACATTGATAATAAAATAAATAAAGCAAATTTAAAAAAGCAAAAAATAACGAAATATAATAATTAAAATAAAAAAATAAAGAGGTGATTAAAAAGTAAAAAAATAATAAAAAAGAAATAAATAAAAAATAAGAAGATACAAAAATAAGAAAAAAAGTGATAAAAAATTAAAAAGTAAAAGTTTAGATAAATACAAATTTTAAAAAGTAAAAAACAAAACAAATACAAATTGAAAAAATAAAAAAGTGATCAAAAAAAAATTAACTAACCCTGCCGCCCCCGCCATCTGGTTGTCATTCTCCATGGGGGGGATTTGGCGGGGGCATTGAGGAACCCGGCCTTGGGGCAGCACAGAGAGTAAATCTGGCCCTGGCCGCAGCTGTCTTACTTATGCCAGTAAGCAGCTGGAGGGTCGGGTTGGGTATAAATTTAAACTGCAGACTGTAGACTGAACATGGAATAAAGACGGCATGCATTGTTAAATCCTAACTCCAGCAAAATATAAAAAACAAACTTTGACATACCGTAGTTACATATTCAATTAAAAAAAAAACATGTATTGGCTGATATGTGTATTTAAATTTGTATATCAGTTTTCTGTAATCCCCAGCACAGTGGTGCCATCCACTCAGGCCTTACTGCATTGTACACTGTTGTCGGTCTAACACAGGGAATATGTTCCCTGGAGAGAAGAGCATACAAACTACTTGATCAGTGTGCTCCTGCTTTTTCATTGCTTATTTATTAATGCCTATAAATTTTCTAAACTCACACTCCATAATCAGAAATTAGGAAACAGTTAACAAATAGACCGTGCCCCCTGCTGAATGGTGTGGTTCCTTCCAACAACCCCCTAGGACACTACAGGACATAGCAGTGATATAGGGGTCAAGGATAGACAAGGCAGGAAACATGGGTCAACTGCGAGGTGTGTTTAATTGCAGGGACAGTTAGATTGTGTCTGTGAAGGTTCTCATTCATCCAGGTCATGGTATATCTGTGTAGCCCCCATCACCTTCTGTGATGTGGCTACTAGTCATTTAGTGATAGCCAGGGCTGTAGACAGCCTGGCTGGATTTGTAGTGGCAAATATATGGTTAATCCCAGGTGTCTAGCCTTGCCTGTACCCCCCTGGGCGGAGTGTGACTGTAGGACAGCCAATGGGAGACACTGTAATATATGTACAATACAGCAGCCAATCACTGGGCTTTTCTCAGCCAGTGGTGCATGCTGGGATAGAGTACATATATTGGTGGGAGCTGCCATGTGCTCTCTCTCTCTCGCCAGTGCCAGCCATGGCATAGGGCTGGGTCCTGTTCAGCATGCCCCCCAGGCTAGGCTGAGGGCTGGGGGTGGGCATTGGCTGGTGTGAGGGAAAAGGTTTCCCTGAGGCCTCCAACAAGGAGGAGGCCTGTGAGACTGAAAGAGGAAGAGAACCAGGACCAATGCAGGCTCTTGAAGTACCCAGGAACTAAGTGGACTTCAGAGCATGGTCGGTGTCTTTCCTGTGATTGAGGATCTGCATCCATCCTGTCTGTCTGTCAAATCAGTGGTTATCTGATGTCTCCCAGGTGGATCTACACTAATACTTCTACAAGGTCCGGTGAGTCTGGAGCTTCTGATGGTTAGCCCTGGATACCTAGAACCCCTCTACCCACTCTCCCAAAGAAAATGTTCAATAAATTGTTTCTTTAGCATCCTACTACTGGATTGGACATCAGTTTATGGGCACCAGAAGAAGGGCCGTTGAGGCTATTGGGCAGGCAGCTGAAGATCATACCCTAGACCGACTAGAAGTGAACCGGGCACCAGCGGCTCCTACGGGGGTAGCGCTACATTTGTAAAAAATAAGTCAAGGCAAGTGGACTTGCTGTATTTTTCTTAAAGACGTTTCACTGGACATCCAACCAGCTTTCTCAATTCAGAATGACTTGTACAAAAATTCTCTGGGAATAAATATGGTGAATGTTGCTCCAATCCACATAATTTGTTAGTCACAACCAGGTGTTGATTGCATTTGCATAACTGGAGTCTAGGGGGCGTTAGTAACCTAAAACAGCATTGTATGTGGCAGACAATAGATGTCTCACCCCCTGCGTACTTGAAGACAGTCAAGTACGCATCCTAGACAGGGAGGAGGACTGGCTTGAATAGAGGTGGGAGAGGGGGGTAAGACATCTATCGTCTGCCACATACAATGCTGTTTTAACACCTCTCTCTGGACAGGTTATTAATACCTCCTAGCTCCAATTATTCAAATGCAACCAACACCTGGTTGTGACAGATGATGTGGATTGGAGCGACATTCACCATATTTATTCCCAGATAATTTTTGTACAAGTCATTCTGAATTGAGAAAGCTGGTTGGATGACCAGTGGAACGTCTTCCAGAAAAATACAGCAAGTCCAGTTGCCTTGACTTATTTTTTACAGATATGTCAGATTGTTTTATGTAATTTACACCAGAAGGTGCATTGACATATATACAGTATACTATGCTATCATGTATTATATAACTAACATTACACTGTAATAAGCACATTAGACATACCATGCTGTGATCGGCCACAATAAACAATTCAACATGTTTTTTAGCATTCAACAGATGTTCCTTCTGAAAAAATGTAAAAAAGAATGAAATGCTCATTACTATTAATAAGTGTATGTAGGTAAATAATGCAATAAAGGCAAACTCACCACTGCTAGGATAAAGGTTATGCTAAGAGGGGAAGTACCCCCTTACCGGGGTGAACTGGGTACTCGGGCACTGGCCAAGGGCCTGCGGCCAGGAGGGGGCTGTCACCTACCTCCCCCTCTCCCCCCCCCCCCCCACTGCACTTTCCAGCCCGCATGGAAGGAGAGGCAGCTGTGTGCACCATTGCTGTGCACTGGCCAAGGGCCCCACATTAGACATACCATGCTGTGATCGGCCACAATAAACCATTCAACATGTTTTTTAGCATTCAACAGATGTTCCTTCTGAAAAAATGTAAAAAAGAATGAAATACTCATTACTATTACTGCTGAGAACTTACATTACTGCTGAGAACCTCCTCATCTGCCCCTGCTGAGAACCTCCTCATCTGCCCCTGCTGAGAACCTCCTCATCTTCCACTGCTGAGAACCTCCTCATCTGCCACTGCTGAGAACATCCTAATTTGCCCCTGCTGAGAACCTCCTTATCTGCCCTTGCTGAGAACCTCTACATCTTCCCCAGCTGAGAACCTCCTCATCTGCCCTTGCTGAGAACCTCTACATCTTCCCCTGGTGAGAGCCTAGGCATCTGCACTGCTGAGACCCTCCAAATCTGCCCCTAGTGAGAACCTCCAAATCTGCCACTAGTGAGACCCTCCTCATCTGCTCCTGGTGAGACCCTCCTCATCTGCCCCTGGTTAGACCCTCTGCATCTGCCCCTGCTGAGACCCTCCGCATCTACCCCTGCTGAGACCCTCTGTATCTGCCCCTAGCTGGTGAGACCCTCTGCATCTCCCCCTGGTGAGACCCTCCACATCTGCCCTGTTGAGACCCTCTTCATCTGCCCCTGCTGACACCCTCAGCATCTGCCCATGCTGAGACCCTCGGCATCTGCCCTGCTGAGACCCTCGGCATCTGCCCCTAGTGGGACCCTCCTTAGGCCCCATTCACACACGAATCGGCCTGCACGTATAGCTCCGCGCTGCGAGCGGGGCCGTACCAAGCAGCTGTCCTTCCCGGCAGCTACTTGGTACAGCCGTGTACGCAGCACGGAGCTGTACGTGCAGGCCGATTCGTGTGTGAATGGGGCTTTATCTGTCCCTGCTGAGACCTTCCGTTTTTGCACCTAGTGAGACCCTCTACATCTGCCCTGCTGAGATCGTTTGCATATGTTCCTGCTGAGAACATCCACATCTGCAGCTGGTGAAACCCTCCGCATCTTCCCCTGCTGAGACCCTCCTCATGAGCCTTGCTGAGACCCTCCCCATCTGCCCCTGGTTAGACTCTCCGCAGCATCCAACAGCTGGACCTGCTGAAGGTGAGCACTCCTCCATGTGCTGGCATGGAAGGAGCTGCCCATTAATGCAAGAGTGTGGGTGAAGTCCCACGGGGATCAGACTGTGTGTGATGGCTGATCCCAGAGATGTTGTTATGCATGTGACATTATAACTGCCCAGTCTGCCGTTCATAGATTCTGTTCTGAGGTCTGAGGTGTGCCGTGCATTGGTGCTGGTCTAAAGGTCTACTGTGCATTGGTGTTGGTGCTGGTTAGGTTGAAGCGGGATAGGCTTCCCTTAAGAGGTGAGTCTTCAGGGATCACCTAAAGGTAGACACAGTAGGAGATAGTCCGACAGGTTGGGGTAGGGTGATCCAGAGGATGGGAGAGACTCTAGGGAAGTCCTGGAAGTGAGCATGGGAGGAGTTGATGAGGGAGTTAGAAAGCAGGAGGTCATGGGAGGAGCAGAGAGGACGGTTAGAGTGATACTTTGAGATGAAAAGCAGAAATACTCTACTAAATTCGTCCTAAAATAAAGTTAAGATAAAACAATGTAGAAACATTAGTAGTTTCTATCCAGATAATATTACCTCTGCATCTGTGGCCCGCATTAATTTAAAGATGGGTGGCTTTGGTGACACGGAGACGTTACGGACACCACAAGTGTGGTTCAGTATATCTCCTGCCTCATATACAGCGTGCTCCTCGGTGTCTGTCATCCTAAGGGGCTCGATGACGAAGGTCTTCTTACCGGTCTGGATAGTCCCACTAAAAGAGGAACACAAATCGCCACATCAGAGCACATTCCATTCCAATTTTCAGGGTTCTGTCATCATAGTTTATCGCAAAATTCAATATTCCTTTCATTCTCATGTGCAAGTGCACATTTGTACACTCCATTTAGGCTTCATTCACACACAACGCAAGAGCAAAACTGTATATTGTGTATATACGTGCGTATAAGCTGTACAGGACGCCAGGAATGGGTCCTGGATGGACGATATATCCCTCCCTTGTTTAGGTGGTGGTCCCGTTAAGGTCACCTTGTAGTCAGGGTTCTCGCCAAGCAGGGTGAAGGGGGTGGGTCCGACTTGTAAGGGAAACTGCTAGTCAGTCTTCCCAGAGTTGTTAAATATACATGGGTCCCGGAATCCGGAGGCTCAGAAACAGGGCCGACGCTACCACATAGGCAACACAAGCGGCCGCTTGAGGGCACTGGTGGGGGAGGGCAGAAAAACAGCACCTCCCTCCCATACACAGGAGCAGCACAATCGACGGGGCTCTGATCTTCAGTTTCCTATAGTCAGAGCCCTGCCCACAGCTCCCTCTGCTCCCGCCCTCTCTCCAAAGGTTGCTCTTCCTGTTCCTGCACTGTCCCGGCCGAGATATTAACATATGAATGGGCCGCAATAATTTGCATATCAATAAGCAGCAAACCCATTCATATGTACATATCGTGACTCATTCATATGCAACTCATTGTACCTCCTTTAGAGCTTTTTGGTTGCCTGTGTCCTCCAAAGGCCTCTCATGCTGAAGCTTTTGCTTCAAAATGTCTTGCGGACCTGGGATAGGGATAGGGATAAGGATCTCCTACTTTTCTCTTACTTTCATTTGGCGCATGCTTGCTCTGGGTCAGCGACTGAGATGAATGAGGCCAGACACAGCCAGACATCTAGAATTTTCAGGAAAGGCCCAGCATTGGCAGCCTCTATGTAATTGTATTCTATGGTAAACACTGCAAATCTAACTCATAGTTTGTGCTCACAGGGAATACATGACACCAGTGGCGTAACAATCACCATAGCGACCCAGGCGGCGGCTATGGGGCCCGGGGCACAGGGGGGCCTGGCCAGGACATTCCTTGTTCCTTGCGGGTCCTTGGGTCGCTATGGCATCTCACGCTGCTGACTGTCACTGGCGGCTGTGAATAGAAATGTGATGCTGTGCAGCGGCGCGTTCCTCTCCACAGCCGATGCTGAGTCAGTGAGAGCCAGCAGCGGCAGTGGAGCAGGCTGGACCCAGACATGACACGTTCTCCTTATTTTTGCTAGTGCAAAAATGGTTTAAAATGTTAAATGATTTATATGTCATAAAAATGAAACAAAAAGAAGATCCTAATCTTTCTCGCCATATTCCCTTTAAAGGTGCAGCTTTCCCTCCAGCCTTGCAGAGTTGTACCGGATCCTCTCCTGGACATTCCTCACCCTGATTTCACTGCACCCTGCCAGCTTCTCACAATGTGCATCAGAAGCTGAAATAAGTCAGATAGAGCCCGCCTCATTTCCTAGCTGAAGGATGTCCAGCATCATCTCATGCTTTCCTCCCCAGCCTGATTTTCTCTCCCTTTTCATTGATTGGATTTCAGTTCTTTCAATGATGGAGGCTGAACATCACCTGTGGGTGTTACTTGGGGTGGTCCGCATGCAAATACAGACTGCCTAGGAACGCCCACTCCTCCAGACTGAAATCCACCCATCAAGGCATTTTGATATTTGCATAACTCCTCCCAAGTGTCAGGCCACTGCTTGCATCAGGACTGAGGGTCTGTTCACACCATTTTTTGGGCTAGATCTGGAAAATGGTGTAAACCTGCCCGCAGTTCCAGTGCATTCCAGACCAGACAAAATGAGACGTGCAGTATTTTTCTGATCTGGTCTGGAACGGACTGCGCTGGTGTGAACAGAGGCCAGAAATAGCATGGGGATACATTAGGATGCATTTTGGGTCCGGAAACAATCTGGTCTGGTCTGGAGATGATCTGGATGTGGTGTGAATGGGCCGTCAGGGTCTGTTCACACCCATTGCATTGGGGCAGCATGGGGTGTTTTTTCTAGAGCAGCCGCAATGCATGACAAGGCAATTTACCTTGCTCCAGGTTGGTTTAGTTAACACCACCGTGTTGCAGTGGTGTGAGCTAAAAAAAACTACGGCATGCAGTACTTTTTTTCGGCGCAGTGCAACATGGTACAACTGCATCACAACGGTTTGTGCCCATAGAACTTAAAGGAGAACTATGAGGTGAGTGATTTTCACTCACCTCATAGTTCTAGCCGACCTGTGACAATGAGACTGTCACAGGTCGGCTCAGTAGATCGGTAAGTGAGCAAACACATACCGGCGCTCGCTCACTGCTCGATCCTGTCACTGCAGAGAGACAGGGGAGGGGCTGGATTCCCCCCTCCCCGCTCTGATCCTCCAGCGCTGACTGGCCGGACAGGGAGGAGGGTGCGGGTACAGCTGGCTCTGCCTCTAGATAGGCAGAGCCAGCTGTCACTCACGCAGCTGTGTGGATCCAGACATAATTGTCAGGATCCATATCAGCTGCGTCGATGCATCACAATAGACACATCAACAAGCCGAGCACATGCACACTAGGGATGGGCTGCACGTTCGACTCGAACATATGTTCTAACGTTCGCCGAACGCCAAACATTATGGGATGTCCGCGGTCTGTTCGACTGCGGGACATCCCACAATGCACTGCGCCGTCCGAAACGGTAATTGACTGTGCCAATCAGGGCTCAGTACAAATATAGAGCCATGATTGGGCAAAGTCACGATGACTCTGCCCAATCATGTCTCACAGCTAAGTCCCTGCAGCACACTATATAAGGCTGCTGACACCGCGGCCCTATGTAGTGTGTTGTAGGAGATAGAGAGAGAGGGTTCTAGTATATATATATATCTCAGACTTCTGTATATATTAGAGTTCTATATAAATATCAATAAAATGTATATAAATGTCATTTTTGCTTCAGCAGGTTCTATACATCATACAGATGCGCCACTTTACGGTCAGTGAAAGGGGACCCCCCAGGCACCATATATAAAGGATTTTTTTATTTTTAATGTTTCATTTTAAGTGATGTTAAATCACTGCTCCTTTAAAAATTGTATTTTTTAAAAGTGTTTTTTGCATTGATACATGTCCCCCAGGGCAGTACCCGGATCCCCATACACTTTTTATGGCCAATTAATTGCATATAAGGCTTCAAAATGGGGACATTTAATTTTCTGAGTTCTACCCCCATAGACTTGCATTGAGTTCTAAGTTCGAATTAGAACTTTTTCCATGTTCGAAAGTTCGAGTTAGAACTGAACACGGGGGTGTTCGGCTCATCCCTAATGCACACCAGCAGCGGTGCGGTGTAGCCCAACTTCTGGTGTGAATGGGCCCTGAGGTCTCTTGGGAGGAGTATTGAGGCCGGGTGCTGTGATGCTTTCAGGAAGCTATTTATAGTAGTGATGGCCTCGGGCGTGTTCGCAAGCGCCTCGTGCCGAGCCCGCCAGGAAGCCGTCAGCGCGCAGGGCCAATCACAGGCACTGAGACATGTTCCCGGTCCGCAGCTGCAGAGATCGGGAAATGTCTCAGTGCCTGTGATTGGTCTCGGCACGAGGCGCTTGCGAACACACCCGAGGCCATCACTAATGTACAGCACCCTACCAGGCTCCCCCCAGCCATCATTTGCCTGCATTGCATGGAGAAGCACAGAGATCCATTGA
>NW_017307155.1:243608-249680 GCF_000935625.1 Nanorana parkeri
GATCTAAAATAAGGTATGTAATGAAAATGGAAATGGAATACTTATGAAGGGGGGGGGGGGCTGGGAAGGCAAAATATAAGCAGATTAATACAGTTTTAACAAGCAGACCAATACCTTAAACCTTTACATATGCTAAGAACAACAGTAGAGTTAGCATTATCCTTTATATGTCCCTGGTAGTGGCAGTGATCCTGCAAAAAAAAAAAGAAGATACATAGACAAACAGACAGACAGACGCATGCAAAATGGATAACATTTGGCAAACACTGATTCACCAACTAGCTTCTTTTATCAGCCTTGTCCTCTTATAGCAAATCCTGTTCTTGAATCCGCTTTGATCTTGCTCCCACCCTGCCCCCCCCTAAAAAAAAAAAAACATACTCACCTTTCCTTTGCTTCCTTGCTGTTCCTCCATTTTTGGGTGTGGAGAAGCATGTCATCATCAGGGAAGCTGGAACAGTCTTCATTTTGGCCCTCTGTCATACCACTTTTGTGTCTTAGGCCATGTCCTGGGATTACGGTATCAAATTTATCTGAGTTACTGCACATGTCCAGTAACGCAAAGAGGCACTAATTGCTGGGATCAGGGCCCCAAGGCAGGGTCTGGGAGGGATCAACCAATAAAGTGGATGTAACGGATTGGTCCCCGCATATTTAGACTCGAAGAATGAATGGGACCACCTATGTCAGTGCCCCATCAGGAAAGTGGGCAGACAAAATGTGGACCTCGGGTGGGGTTAACAGTGTCCCGGAATCCAGTCTGCTTCTTTAATACCTATGTACTAGGATTGCCACCCGTCCGGTTTTCACCCGGGCAGTACGGTTTTGGAGTTTTGTGTCCGGGTGTCCAGCAAGTGGGCACCCGGACACAAGACACTCAGTGCCGACACCGGCACTTTACATTTTCTGAGAGATGCGGCTGCCAAGGTCCTCGGCATGCAAGATCTCGAGCAGCCGCAACGGCCTGAATCCGGATCTTCCTCTGAGCTGCGGGCAGCCTGTGCCTGTTTACAGGTACCTGCAGCTCAGAGGAAGAGATTGAGGCTGTTTGAGATTTCCCTTGGTGAGGACCTCGGCAGCCGCATCTGTGATTCCCTTCTCCTCCTCCGGCTCCCTGACACCGTGCTGTCTGCCTGCGGAACCCTGGTGAGACACCATAGCTCAGATAGCCCTGATAGTCGCACAGCCCACCCGAGAGTCACATAGCTCACCTGAGTGTCGCACAGCCCACCTGAGAGTCACACAGCCCACCTGAGAACTGCACAGCCCACCGGAGAGTTGGTAACCCCCACATGAGAGTCGCTCAGCCCACCTAAGAGACGCACAGCCCACCTAAGAGCTGCACAGCCCATCTGCGTGCCCGCACAGGCCACCTGGAGACATCAGGGCGCCAACCCAGAACAAAAAACAGTATGTAGCATCATATTATTTTGTATTGCTGTATAATGTATTGCTGGAATTTGTAGTCCTCTTCCCCTGGCTGCCTCTCCTCTATATTCTAACGGTGCTAGAGTGTTCGGGTTTCATTTGAAGAAAAGGTGGCAACCCTACTATGTACGTCTAAGCTGACATGCGCTTTGTACCTGATGTCTGGGACTGCTGGTTACAAGAGTTCCATCTTCTTTGTAATGACTTTCGGTGTAGTTGTCAGCAAACAGGCCTCTACAAGTCATATAATACACACATAGAAAGCATTACGGATGAACTAAACTGAGGACAATTCTCTGCAAATATGAAATAAATAATATGATAACCCAGTTTTTAAACGGGTCAGCTCATATACAGTACTTTGCATAGATATTTTGTACTCAACAAAAAGGTACTTTTATTGGACTATAAATCAGATTTGTGAAAACGACAACAATCGGTAAACATAACATAATCAGATACAAGGAACATTAGCAGGATTAACATATACAGGGTTATTCACAAAAGGGGGAAGAGTTTGGAGAAGGCCGGAGAAGTGAACAATCTAGGACAACATAACTGAACTGGAAAGTGAGCTGAATTGGTGAGATTTTTCAAATCGGCGATTTTGTCCTAGATTGTTCACTCCTCCAAACTCCTCACCCTTTTGTGAATAACCCTGATCTATTGTGCTTACTTAGGCAAAGACAACAAAGAACGGGACAGATCTAAAAACCATAGAGAGTAGAGACCTGAAAACCAGCTTCAGAGAGTTCTGAACTCATAATGCTGCAGATGTGGTGCAAGTTTTGCACATACATATCAATCAGTGGCAGACCTAACACCGGGGCCTGAGCCTGGGGGGGCCCAGCACAGTCCCTGTCAAAGATGGTGGGGCCGCAGGATACGGAAGATGAATCCGATGCTATCCGTGGGGGGACCGCCGGATGCTGATCTCAAAGTCTAACACTCCCGGCGCTGAAATGGGGGGGGGGGGGGCACTCGCCCGCCGGATACCGAACTGGGGAAAATAGAATGTGGCCCGCCGGCCGCTGTGAGGATGGAGCAAGGGAACAAGAACTGAAGAAACAGGAAACAGCTGAAGTTAAAGACCAGCCAGAAGAGGTAAGGGTAAATAATTAATTACAATAATTATTATTTGTAGCCTAATGTTGTATAAAGTAGTTCTTTATACAACATTAGGCTACAAATAATAATTATTAAAAGTACTGCTGGTATTTGTAGTGCTCTATAGCAGGTGCCATTCTGCATTGCAGCAATGTAGAATGGGCCCCCCTATAGAGGACCACAAATCTCAGCAGTACTTTATACAGAAATGCTATTGTTGTATAAAGTATTGCTGGGATGTGTAGTCCTCTATAGCCTGTGCCATTTTGCATTGCTGTAAATATTAACTTTATTTTTCTGTTGTTGCTTCATTGGGTGTGGATAGGGCAAGAATATGACAGAGCAATATATTGATCCACCAAACACCAGAAGGAAAAAAACCGATGAGGAGTTCTTTAAGTGCTTCCATCATTCTGCCACATTCTTTGGCAAAAGTATAGGGTATGCTGGTCCCAAGTCCTGCAACAATTACTCTTATGGAAGATCAGGTGCTAAACGTAAGCATGGCCTCTTCCAATGCACCACAGACTGCACAAATTGGAAGCAAAAGACCAGCTGCACGCCAAAGAAAATTCAGACACTGGTAAATGGTAATCATGAACAGAGAGTGCTACCTGAGACCTTCTCCACTGATGCGTTTCACCTACAAGGTTGGGCTTAATTGTAGACGTCAAATGCGTCAGTGGAGGCGGTTCCAGGTGGGGGCTCTCTGTTTAGGTTGCCCGGATGAATACATTGACAAGCATTTGATTTTTCTTTGGAGTGCATCCAGTCTTTTCCTTTGGATTAGACACCTTTTTTTAAAAAATGGAAAACCTGAAATCCCAAGATGCACTTATTTTTCTTCTCTTTGTACAGAGGGATGTTGGGGGTTTTGTTTTAAAGGAGAATTATGAGGCGAGTGATTTTCAGTCAGCCGACCTGTGACAATGAAACTGTCACAGGTCGGCTCAGTAGATTGGGAAGTAAGCGAACACATACCATCGCTCGCTCACTTCTCGATCTATCCCTGCAGAGAGCGGTGACTGTCACTCATGGCTCCATGCAGGGATTCCCCCCTCCCCTGTCCGATCCTCCAGCGCTGACTGGCGAAACGGACGGGGGAGGGGGCGGGCACAGCTGACTCTGCTTCTGGATAGGCAGATCCAGCTGTCAATCCCGCAGCTGGGTGGATCCAAACAGAATTGTCGGGATCCGTCCCGGCTGCGGCGTCTCAGTATACAGCTCGCGGTATACTGAGCTTTGGGTAACGGAGGACGCTAGTTTGGGTTCTCCCGTGACCCTTAGGAGAACTATGGGGAAAAGCCCTGACCCCCTAGTTCTCCTTTAAAGGAAAACAGTCTTGCACTTGCTCTAAATAGAGATGTTTTTTCTTCAGCTCCATCATGTGGCTGATTTTGATATTGCAGGTAAGTAAATCGAACCATTTCTTATGAGAACACCTCCTGTTAGCATGTGTTTATATATGATAACCTGGAACTTCACTTGGATTTTTTAATGTCATTATCGAGTCGAATGTGAGTTCAACTCGAACATCGCTGGTTCGTGTGTTCGCCAAACACACGAACTATAAGGGTGTTTGGCGGCCTGTTCGACCATTGAACGCCCCACAAGGCAATTCGCCTTGTGAAGCCCTAATTGGCCACAGGTCAGGTGCAAGACTTTGCTCAATCAAGGCTCAGTACTCTGTAAGAGCCATGATTGGGCAAAGTCATGATGACTTTGCCCAATCATGGCTCACCTGTCAGATGACGTAAAACTACAACAGTTGGACGGAGCTAGGTGTCACTGCTAGCTCTGCCCAATTGTTTATGTTTTGCTGGCATCTGTCAAAATGCCATTATGCGGCAGGTGTTCGTCGCGAGCGGACGGGACAGTTTCGTCGTTTAAAAAAAAATATTTATTTTTATTTTTTATTGTTTTATTTTTTATTTCATCGAGTCATCGTGGACAACGCTGGACGTCGTCATTGACCCTGGATTACGTTGGTGAATCCATTTTTTTTTTTTGGGGGGGGGGGGTGTTAACAATAAAGGACTTATCAAAATCCTTTGTTGTGTTTTTTTTTTTCTTCAATTAAAGGATTTTTCCCCAAAGTCTGTTTTTTCTATTTACATTTTTTTACCCTGATGTGAATAAGCCCCCTGTCCGCACCCCCACAGCCAACGCCCCAGGGCTTGTGGGGAAGAGGCCCTTGTCCCCATCAGCACGCGGACAATGTGCTTTTCCAGGGGCGACCCTGAAAAGCACCCTCTCAGTGCTGAGGGCATGTGGAGCTGTGTGTTTGTGTGGAGGGGGCGCTCGCTCCCCCCCCCCCTTTCCAGCCCTGTCAGGCCTGTGCTCGGATAAAGGGTCTGGTATGGAATTTTAGGGGGAACCCACTTTTTTCACCATTTTTGGGGGTGGGATTCCTCCTTATAACT
This sequence comes from Nanorana parkeri, assembly GCF_000935625.1. Taxonomy (NCBI): domain Eukaryota; kingdom Metazoa; phylum Chordata; class Amphibia; order Anura; family Dicroglossidae; genus Nanorana; species Nanorana parkeri. The sequence goes on from NW_017307155.1 coordinate 248,567, forward strand.
CCTACCAGTCCTTAAGGGCCTGGTATGACTTTAAAGGGGGACGCCACACACTTTTTTTTCTTTTTTTTACATGGGGTCCCTCCTCAATATTCCTACCAGACCTTAAGGGTCTGGTATGACTTTTGGGGGGAACCCCACGGGTTTTTTTTATTTTAAATTTTTAAATGGGGTCCCTCCTAACATTCCTACCAGGCCTGTCCACTCACCACTAGTCATTATAAGCAGGTATGTAGTTTAAAATATTATAATCTTAGAGCAAATGTAACTCATCTGAAATCTCCTACAGCTACTTACACGCTCTTCTCAATCTGAATCACTGTGAAGTGTCCATTCAGCTTAAATTCATAGTAAACTATGTCTGGATAGGTGCTCTGAGGAAATACACAGATAGCATAGAATGGTGATTCTCATACATTTTCCCCTAGCTCTTACTTTCTTGATATAGCTGATACTCGAGCTTCACATATATTATACATCATCGGCGAACTATAAAAGGTGCACCAAACTATAAAAAGTATTATAAGCTTGTATAAGAGACCTCACAGATGGGACCTGCCTCATGATTTAAAGTATTATTAAACACAGTTAAATAAAGCTTTTATTACACAGGTACAGATAGGGATTTATTAATAAAAGTCTGGGTAAATGCCATTCATATGGCACTAGTGCCCCTAGATGGTGATGACAAGTATACACATTCCCTATACTCGTCAGGGGCGCCGGTGCTGTGCCAATGGCATCCTGCAGGCTATACACCAGAAGGAACTTTTCTAAATGAACACCTTACATTTTCTCCTGTGTGCATTAATTTTGTGTTTTTTAGAACTCATTGACTTCCTTTTCTCCAGTGACTCCTTTCATTGCCAGGCTTTCATGGAGCCACAGCCACCCCGGACTACAGTAATGTGTTCAGCTGCTCTGTGCATCAACACGCCCTAGGCAAAAGCAGCCCCTCTTGCAGTGCCGCATCCGGGTAGTGCCCTGAATGACAGGAATCAATGACATTTAAAAAAAAAAAACGTTTTTAAAGGAACAGAAGTATGATATATACAGAATAAATCTATATCTATATTGATATATATATAGAACTCTGATATATATATATCTATAGAAC
>NW_017307155.1:250692-300500 GCF_000935625.1 Nanorana parkeri
AGAGTCATCATGACTTTGCCCAATCATGGCTCTAAATGTGTACTGAGCCCTGATTGGCACAGTCTTGCACCTGACCCACGGTCAGGTGCAAGACTGTAGCCAATTACAGTTTCGGAGGGCCCAGTGCATTGTGGGATGTTCCGCGGTCGAACAGACAGCAAACATCCCGCAATGTTCGGCGTTCAGCGAACGCTAGAACAGGCTATGTTCGATTCGAACATGCAGCCCATCCCTAGTAAGCAGCCGGGACAAAAGCCAGACTGCTATTGGCTATTTTGATTTGAAACACCAGCAGCTGACCAGAGGAGCGGACCTGAGAGAGAAAGTTGTCTCATAGTATCGCTCCTCTTCTCAGTAGGTAGGTGCAATAGCCACTCTACTATTGGCTTTTACAATTTGAAATGGGAGGGGGGGCACCATGGGGGGCGATGTGGGTGAGTGGTCGAGGCTGAGCCCTAGGCAGCAATGCGCCCTAGGCGGCTGCCTAGTTTGCCTAGTGGCAGCGCCGGCCATGTCAACACGCATAGGAGGCACAGAGAGGCTGCAGATGTATGGTTTGCCTGAAAGGCCCAACTCCCTCCGTACCTGCCTTTTGATGGATATTCCTAATCCAACATGCAATGCATCATGGGATGTGTGGTCCTGCCAGTGGGCATGGGGAAAACATTTTGTGCACACTACCCTACTAGAAGTAAAGGGAAGCGCAGCACCACAAGAGGCGATAGTATAACATTTCAGAGAGGTAAATGCAACATTTACAAGTGAAGTATCTGAAAAGTAATTGAATTATTTACAATGGCATTCAAGTAAAGAAAAACGTTTTATTTTTTTACCAAGGCGTTAATACCACTTTAAAGATGAACTCAGGACACAAGAATGTTCATTTTAATATATTAATCAGTAGTAACAAAGGATAGAAATCCATTGTGTGTGCACCAAATGCCTTTGCAAACACATGAATTATCATGTAAAATAGCTGTCAGGAACCAGATCTGAACCCGGGGCCTCTGCTGTAGCTGGCGGTGGTTCTACCTGCTGAGCCACCTTAGAACCTTGGATAACTCCTTGCCTGATCTCCTGTGTAATCCTCAGTTAAAGGAGAACTATGGGGTTAAGGCTTTTCCCCATAGTTCTCCTTAGGGCAGGGGTGGCAAACTCCGGCCCTCCATCTGTTGTGGAACTACAAGTGCCTTGAGGCTTTGCAAGATTCTCACGGGCATGACTCGCAGAGGCAGATGCATCATGGGATTTGTAGTTTCACCACAGCTGGAGGGCCAGAGTTTGCCACCCCTGCCTTAGGGTAACACACAAACTAGCGTCCTCCCGTCACCCTAGGCTCAGTATACCGCGAGCTGTAGCTCGCGGTATACTGAGACGCCGCAGTATGCCACGAGCTGCTGCTCGCGGTATACTAAGACGCCGCAGCTGAAGAGGATCCCGACAATTATGTCTGGATCCGCCCAGCTGCGTGACTGACAGCTGGCTCTGCCTATCTAGAGGCAGAGAAGAGCACTGGATTGCTCATGAGATTTATTGATATGCTTTTTAGATTCATTGGTTTTAAAGTATTTATATGATCATTATGACCATCACTATGATAGATGTGTGTTCAATTCAAGGATCCTGTGTATATTTGTCATCAAGATGTATCTCTATGAGGTTTAAGGTTATGACAATACGTTTAGGGATCATTATGGTGACTCAGGAGATCCCTCTAGGTATTGTAGCCTTCAGAAAGATGTGTCCTTACAGAATAATAGCCTTTGGTCTCGTCTTGCTATCATCCCGGCTGTAAAATAGGGTTATATCTATACGTGTCATTTGGCGGCAGCCCGACAGAGACACAGATAATACGAACACTCCACTCAGTTTTCCGTAGCTCTCATTGGCCGGGAGACCGAAGTAACAGGCCACTGAAAAAGTCCATATTCTAATGAGGCTAATGCAGCCCGCCTACTCCCCACTCGGACCTCGCCCATCCATTCTATTGAGCCGCACCCTATCAGGAGCTATGTCTCCCTTTATAAAATCTAAGCGGGGACGAGACCAAGGCTATGTCCTGACGAAGGGGGCGTGCCCCGGAAACGCGTCGACACGCTGGTATACCAAACTGCACACAGGACACTTCTGACTGACTGCCACTGCACCAGTTTGGCTCCCGTTCTTATATTGTGTCCAATGCGTGTGATCCTTCCACTCTTGTGAGTATCCATTTTTAAGATTTCATCTTATTTCTCATTGAAAAATAAAATTTATCTGCACTAGGAGAAGGCGCCCCTCTCGTTTTTATTTTGTAGTGTCTCCTGTTACATACCTGATACCTTTTGGCTCCTGACCTCGGCTTGGGCTCCTGACCTCGGCTTGTTCACTGACTACGCTTCTGCCTGCTCCCATACTACTACCGTCTGCTTGTGTACCAAACCCGGCCTGTTATACCACGAATTGCCTGCTGTTTCAGCTACTGGACTCTGAGCCTGATCCCAGATCGTGACAGTAGCAGTGACATTACTACTGTGCTGTACGTAGCCTGTGCCGAGAGCAGAGCTGTGAGAGAGGCCCAGCAAGCTCCACAAACTAGAGGCTGTCTGCAAAAAACGACAGGAGTGGGCGGAGACAAGACCAGTCACTGCGCAAGGAGAGCAGCCGTGATGGGTCTTTATTTGTCACAATATCCGGAAATCCATGCCGGATTTTCGCTTTGCTCCCTGTTTCTGGGCTGTCAGCCTATGGTGTCTCACAAGGCTGCAGCCAATCTGCTCTCCTTCTCCCCTATTTAGGACTTCCTCACTTGTTGCTCTTGGTGCGAGCAACAAGTCTTATGCCTTGTTCCGTACCCCTTGTGTCTCTGACTACCCCAGGGATCCTATTCCCTGTGCTTGCTATTGGATCTCTGTGCCTTTTGGCTTCCCTCTACCAGCTGGTATCCCTGTTTGGCGTTATCCCCTGCTTTGCTCCTTGCGCCCCTAGTATGCTATTTCAGTGGTTCCTTTAGTATATTGTTGCAGGCCTTAATTGCCTTCACCTGTGCGCCTCTCCAAACTGCCTTCATTGCCTTACTTCTACTGTGTTTTCCCTCTCCAGTCTTTGTCTGTTTGCTTCCTCCTATTTACTGCTTGTTGTACTTCTACTCCGTCACTTACCTTCCAGTGTATCTTCCTTTGCTTTGCTGTCACCCCTTTATTTCTGTGCTCCTCTCTTACCTGGTGGCTGTGTTGGATTCATCCTTGTCTGCACACCCCTGTGTGCATACATCCCTTTTGTGCTTCTTTGTGTACTTTTCTCTCTGTTATCCTGCTTCTTTGTATGCATGTGCCACGCACATCTCGTTTACTTTTGTACGTTGCACCTTCCTGCTCCTAGGTGTGCCTCTAAGCTGCTTACCCTTCCCTGGTGTCCTTGCTTATCTATTCTCTTCAGTATACTCTGCTGTGTGTTTGCACTTTTGCTTGAGACTTTCTCTCTCTCCCTCTCCCTCTCCCTCTTTCTCTTTCTGTCTTGCCTTGGTTACAAGTTTCTTCCCTACCTGTTTGTATCCAGTTCCCCGCTGCTTCAACTAGTCCCTTGCGTCTGTGGGTGCGCTAGAGGGCCGCAACCTGGAAGGTGTCCAGCAGCCAATCATCCTCACCACTAGAGGCTCTGTCGAATAGCTGGCCCTTCTTAGATTCTGCGCCTCTAGTGCGTCCTCAGAACGCACAGACCATTCGTTCCTCTCTCCCTGTGACCTACATCCCCGATATCCCACCTCTTTGTGATTCCTACCAACTCCGCAAACACTGGAGCTCACGTACCCTAGTGCCCTGGTCCCTAGACCGTGACATTATTACAAGAAGCCACACAGGAGACGATTTTTACAATGGTTTACTGCATAGATCTGACATGGCCCTAAGGCCCCATTCCCACTTGTGGATCGGGCTGATTCCGCAAGTCTCACAAATTGCTCAGTGAGACTCATGTGAACTACTACAGACAGTAAGTGCCGCAATCTGCAATTTTTAACAATTTTTTTTTAAGGTTATGCTATGTGATAAATATAAAGTAGGTGTTATCCCAATTTGGCTACAATACACTTTAACCTGTTGCTGTCCGCCTGTTGCAAAAAAAACGGACGGCGGACTCGCATTTTGTGGGTTGCCATCTCCAGACTGCATTTTCTTTTCTGCTCGCGCGCGCCCCCTAGCGCACGGGCAGAAAAAGCCCGTTCAATGCAAAGAGCCGTTACCGGCTGTTTCACATACACACGATCGGCGGCTCTATAGCCTACAGTAATAGCAATGACATTAAGTATATAAAAACATAAAGAGTGAAAAAATAAATAAAAGTCAAATATAAAAAATGTTTTTTTTTAAAAACCCAAATTTTTAAGTCCCCTACCCCCACATTTACGCACATATAAACGTAAATACGCGTTCACGGCGCCAGCATGCGAAAATTACAATTGCGCTACACATGTTACATATCGTCGCGAACGTAGGGAGTGAGAGCAATAATTTCAGGGCCATCAATCACTGATAACACTAAACTGATGAGCGGTAAAAGCTTTTAAAGCGTCGCCTATGGACAATTTTGGGAATTGTAGTTTTTTGAGGTTTCGCGCGCACGCGCAATTTTAAGGCTTGCCATGTTTGGTGTGTTTTTACCCGACGTGACCCCATCTTTTATATTTTACCAAAAAATTGGGTTATAACAAATGTTTTATAATTTAATATTAGGGGAAACAGTTTTGTTTTTTTTTTTAATTCGGTACTTTTCCCTTAATATAGTAAAAAATAAAAGCCCCAGTGTTGATTAAATACCACCAAAAGAAAGCTCTATCTGTCCCCAAAAAAGGGTATAAAATTAATTTCAGTACAGCGCTGCATGACGGAATAAACGTCAATCAAAGTACCGCAGCGCTGAACACTGAAAAATGGCCTGGATGGGAAGGGGGTTTAACACCGCGGACTTGAAGTGGTTAAAAAAATAGTAAACCGAGAACTTTTTTTCAATAATGAATCCAGATCAAACAAATATACATTGCTTATTAAAGTACCGTATTTTGCGGTCCATAAGACGCACCGGACCATGGAGCACTCGACAGACTGTAGCTTCTGTCACAGCTTCTATGACAGAAGCTGCAGTTAGTGACCGCTGAGACAGGTGGCGCTGTGATTACAGCGCCACGGTCTCAGTGATCACACAGAGCAGACGAAGAAAGTCCATTCTTCGTCTGCTCTATGGTGATCTCGATCGTCGCCGCTGCTCGGTTTTAATACAAGTGATCTCATTAGATCACTCGTATTAAACGAGCAGTGGCTCCTAATACTTGGCCGGCGCCCGAAACTGCATGTCTCGGGCGTCGGGATTCGCTCCATAAGACGCAGGCACATTTTCCCCCTCCTTTTGGGGGGAAAAAAGTGCGTCTTATGGAGCTAAAAATAGAGTATTTCTTTTCCATTTTGCCCAAACACTTCCAGTCATCATGTTTCCAAACAGGTCCAACTCTTTCAGCTCTACTTCTCTGAACTTCCTGTCCAGTACACGATAACAAGGGACAGAGCAGTCTGCAGCAGCTGTCCATCTAGCAGCTTAGGGAAAGGAGAAGAGGCGAGTGTCTTGCCTTGCTGTGCCTGTGCGATTGTAGGGAGACACACACATCGGTGGCTATATAGGGCACTGCAAGGGAAAGGAGCCGCCCTAAAACAGGATATCAGGGCCAGTGCTCAGGGGACCAGCTGATTCTGCAGAAAACTAAAATGTTTAAACATCTAAAAGCAGCATCCATTGCAAGTGATGTAATCATAATTTGAAATAGGATAAGAACTTTTTGACTTTAATATCACTTTAAGTATGACAATGACTCTGCTGGGTTGTAATAGAAATCACATACTTTACTACACCAGAAAAATGAAAAGAAGGCAAGAAAATGTCACAAAGATACTTGGGGCTAAAACTGGTGAACACATTCCTCAATCGGCAGCAAGTCCCGCAGAATACAGTGTCCCCCTATATTGACCACTAAGGACAATGACAGAGGTTTGGATACACGTCTTCTGCAAAGACCCCTATATTGACCGGCGCACATTGTGGCGCTCCACATACCTCTATGTCACTCTTGTAGACGGCTTGGAGCTTTCGAGGAAAGACAACTTCATATTTCTGCTCTTCGGAATGCTGATTATACCCTGGAAGGGAAACAAACAAATGTACCCCCTAAGTATGAGGTAACCTTGACTAGTACAACTTAGAACATAGCTGAAAGGAGAACTATGAGGTGAGTGCTTTTCACTCACCTCATAGTTCTAGCCGACCTGTGACAATGAGACTGTCACAGGTCGGCTCAGTAGATCGGGAGGTGAGCGAACACATACCGGCGTTCGCTCACCTCTCGATCCTGTCACGGCTCTCTGCCGTGACAGGGGAGGGGCTGGATTCCCCCCTCCCCGCTCCGATCCGCCAGCGCTGACTGGCGGAACGGACGGGGGAGGGGGCGGGTACAGCTGGCTCTGCCTCTAGATAGGCAGAGCCAGCTGTCAGTCACGCAGCTGGGCGGATCCCGGCACAATTGTCGGGATCTGCTTCAGCTGCGGCGTCTCAGTATACCTCGCGGTATACTGAGCCTAGGGTGAGGGGAGGACGCTAGTTTGTGTCCTCCCTTTACCCTAAGGAGAACTATGGGGAAAAGCCTTAACCCCATAGTTCTCCTTTAAAATCCAACTCTGGTCTGAACTTTTATTTTCTGAAAGGTCTTCAATGCTCTGGACCTGTACCTCACACAGGGATACAAACCTGAAATAAGTAATTACAGGGAGGTGCCTAATGCTTCCTTTGCTATCTGCTATTTTTTTTTTTTTTGTGTTCTGACAGCTGCTGCCGTCAGAACAACAACAAAGAAAAAAAAACGCATAGGAATGCATAGCAAGATTGCTATTGGCTATTTCAATGTGCTATAGCCAATAGCAAGCTGGCTATTGCACCCGCCCTCTGCTGCTGTCAGTCAGCAGAGGTGAACCTGGTGGAGAACTTCAGGTCCACCTCTGCTGATTGACAGCAGCAGAGGGCGAGGGCGGGTGCAATAGCTAGTCTGCTATTGCAAATTGAAATAGCCAATAGCAATCTATTTATGCATTCCTATGCCCTTTTTTTTTCTGACTGACGGCGGCCCATGTCAGAAACAAAAAACAGACAGCACGGAAAGGTTTGCTCTGCTAGATCGAGCAGAATAAACCTTTCCAGGAGAAAATGTTTCTCTCCCGGGTGTCCAGGAGCTGCTATCTAATAGCGGGAGACTCCCGAAACATCCGGGAGAGTTAAGATGTCTGCTCACAGTACCTCTTTACCACAGGATGTCCTCAGTCTTCCAGGTTAAATGAAGCGCAGCTCAACCCAGAAGATGCAGCACATATTGCGAGTGCAGGGTGTCTTTGCCCCATCCCCTGAGGAGATGTCACCACAGCCCCATTCCCAGTTTACTGGTGGAGAGAGCAGCGCTGGCATCAATACTTGTCATTGGCCACCAGGACAAACAGAGGGGTAATTTTCCTTAGCGGGTAATCACACAGCAATAAAAACCTGATAAAAGCTCTAACCCATCCATACGTTTTCCAAAAACGATATAAAAAATGTTTTGCTGCTTTCCCTTTACATGCACTTTAACTTTTTCGCTGCCAGCAACATATGCCTTACGTCGCTGGCAGCGGGCCCCTGTAAGCAGATAATCTCAGAGTCTGTTTACCTCTGTAAAGCCGACTGTCAGCTTTACACTGGAAACAATTCTGATTCCAGCTTCTAGAGCCACTACCAGGGACTGGAAAACTGAGCCCCCCTGTCTGACACCCCACACCTTGCTTCCCGGGCTCTGCTGCCCCTTCTGTGGGCCCGGGACTGGCTTCTTGGGTGTTGGTGGGAAGCAGGTCGGTTTGCTGATCTCCCCGCTGAAAGAAGCTGAAAGCGATGCTGATTGCATCACTTCCGGCTTCAGAGCTGTCATTCACCGGCTACAGAAGCGGGGAAGAAGCGAATCAAGCGCAATCAGTGTTTGATCAGTTTTTTTGAAGTGCAAAAGAGACCTTAGGGTTCTACAAAGGAATTTATGTATGCCCGAATATAGTTTTCGTATATTCGGGTATATAATAAATTTATTTCGGATTCGGATGAACTGTCGAATCAACTGAATTTCCTTGATTTGCAGGTTCGTCTGAATCCAAATGCACATTTCTAGTCGTCTCTGTGCCCAGCAGCTACCTGCACATTGCTGGACTCCCCCCTCTCCACAGGCAAGCTGCGTGTGTGATAGAGCTTTTAGAAACATGCTGTCAGATGTTTGTAGTTTGGGAGCAGCATTTTTTACCGCCCCCCAGGAAAGTGCTGCCCTAGGCAAATGCCTCACGGTAAATACACCCCCATTCCTACGAATGCACACATACTAATTACAAACGCGCTTCGGGTGCACCTATGTAAGAAAACGATGGTTGTGCCACACATGTTAGGTAGTGCCATGTGCGCCAGAGTGAGAGCGATAATTCTAGGGCCGATATTCACAGATAACTCTAAACTGATGACTTGTTTTAGGGCTTTAGGACCCTCAAGTCTCAGATCGAAAGTAACCAGACGACAAACGCTTATGAAAAATTATTTTGTTTGCTTGACTTACCCAGACTCGGGATTAACAGGGTGAGAAGAACGAGAGGGATCATTGTTTTCTGATTCTGCAAAAAAGACAAACAACATCATATATATATATATATATATATATCAACCTTTTGGACCCCTTACAGTCCGGCTTTCACCCCGTATCATCCTTGACTCGGACCTCACCTTTCTTCCCCACATCCAATCACTATCAACTTCGCAGCATCTCCAAAATACCCCCCTTCCCCACCAAAGAAACCGCAAAATTACTCATTCAATCCCTTGTTATCTCTCGTCTTGACTTTTGCAACTCCCTCCTCATTGGCCTACCACTGCACAGTCTATCATGAATGCAGCTGCTAGACTCATTCACCTAACCAACCGCTCAGTGTCTACAACCCCCCTCTGCCGATCCCTACAGTGGCTTCCAATAGCCCAAAGGATACAATTTAAAATATTAACAATCACTTACAAAGCCATTCACAACTCTCCCCCCGGATATATCTTCAACCTGGTCTCAAAGTATCACCCTAACCGCCCCCTCCGCTTTTCCAATGACCTACTGCTTTGCAGCTCCCTCTTCAACTCCTCCCATGCTCGCCTCTGGGACTTCACTAGAGTCTCTCCCATCCTCTGGAACTCTTTACCCCAACCTGTCCCTCTATCTCCCAATATGGCTGCCTTTAGGCGATCCCTTAGGACTCATCTTTTCAGGGAAGCCTATCCCACCTCAATCATCACGTTCTGAAACAATTCATCCCCAGACAGCTACATCCTCATGTATCCCTGGCCCCTCCCTTTTAGATTGTAAGCCCTCAGGGGCAGGGCCCTCCTTACCATCTTGTCTTGAATTGTATTGTAATGTCTTCCTTATATTGTACAGCGTTGCGCAAACTGTTGGCGCTCTATAAATCCTGTATAATAATAATATAAAATGCAGATCAGAGATTTTACCTACCTATTTTTTATGCCCAAGTGCATGAGCCCGTGAAACACACCAAAAAAACCCAAATTGAATTGTCTTTTTTTATGAAATCCCTCCTCCGCGATTGCAGTGTGGAGCCAGAACAATACAATTCTTTCATGAATCAGTCATCAATGGGATACCCTATATTTTTTGTTATTATGTGCCATGTGCACTGAGCTGCATTAATCAACGCATTCCCAATGCAAGGACGCAGAGTAAAGATTTGCTCTCGCCGCGGCGATGTTGTGCATAGAGTTGAATGAAGTGTCATTTTGTGATACTTCAATAAAGTTTAAAAAAAATAGAAAAAAGTAAACGGTGTGAGGTGTTATGACAACGCGTTGCACCACCCTTAAACAGCGCACATCAGCGCATGCAGATTATATGGAGCTTAACCCTTTGCCGTCCACCCATTGTAAAAAAAACAAAAAAAAACGGGCGGATGGTGGGTGGTTCCTGGTGGGTGGACGATGTTTTTTTCTGCTCGCACGTGCAGATTACCGCCGGGAATGCGAACATCCGTTTCCGGCTGTTACATAGAAACGTTCGGCCAGCCGATCGCTTGTATAACGATGCACAGTGTGGGGCCTCCCCCCCCCCCCCCCCCCCCCCCTCGTCGCCGGGCACCGATTCCCCACCGCTGATTTCTCCTCCATCTCTCTCTAAAGGCCGAAGCGATGTCTATTACATCACTTCCACCTTTAGTTGTAATTTCTCTGGCTGAGAGCCAGAGAAGAAGCTGATGAAGCCGATCTGTGCTTCATCACCTTCTTGGGGTCCCCAGGTGACATTGCATAATGTCTGATGTCTGCATAAAGAGGACCTGTTATTGAATTTTGGCTATCCCATAGGGGGATTTTTAGTCCCCTATGTGATAGCAATAAAGTTAAGTGTAAAAAAAGTTTAAAAAAAAGAAAGAATATTAAAAAATAAATAAAAAAAACAGCAAAAAAAGTCCCCTGCGTGCACGTACTTATAAACGTGAATACACGTTGGGTGCACCTACGCCACACATGTTACATATCGCCGCAAACGTCGCAGTGTGAGCAATCATTTTAGGGCCATCAATCACTGATAACACTAAACTGATGAGTGGTAAAAGCTTTCAAAGTGTTGCCTATGGCCAATTTTAGGCATAGTAGTTTTTTGCGGTTTCGCAAGTGCACGCAATTTTAAAGCATTACATGTTTGGTGTCTATTTACCCAACGTGACCCCGTCTTTTATATTTTACCAAAAAATTGGGCGCTAATAAATGTTTAATAACATAATGTAGGGAAAACTGTTTTTTTTTTTTTTTTCATATAGTAAAATAGTATTTTATATAAAACCCCCAGTGATGATTAAATACCACCAAAAGAAAGCTCTATGTGTCCCCATAAAATGGTATAAAATTCATTTCAGTACAGCGTTGCATGACGGAATAAATGTCAATCAAAAGTACTGCAGCGCTGCATACTGAAAAATGGCCTGGCCAGGAAGGGGATTTAACACCCCGGTCAGCAAATGGTTAACGTGCGTCAGCTGGTGTGAACAAGCCCCAAAATTCTGTCATTTCTGAAGTAAGGGGCCAGTAATACTCTTATATGAACCAAAAGTGCGGCCTTGTTTTATGAAAAGTGGGCTAGCCGAGAGAAAAATTTCTTGTTGCTCATAGCAACCAATCAGCTTCTAAGCAATACATTTTATTTCACGTTAATATAGGAAATGAATCCTGATTGGTTGCTGCGAACAAGAAGTAATTATCCCCTTCATCTGCCTTTCATACATCAGCCCCACAATGTGTTCCCCCGAGCTGCATAAATGTAAATAAAGTCTTAAAGGCCCTGATATAACAATTTGAATAAAATAAATGCAAATGATAAAAGCCCTTGTAATTATAGCTCTTCACTAATACAATCGTTACCTCACTGTGCGACAATCAGAAGGCAAAAACAAAGACTCATTGGGGGGAATTTATCAAAACTGGAGCAGAGAGAATCTGGAGCAGTTGCCCCTAACAACCAATCAGCTTCTCTCATTAGCTGGTTCTGTTAAGCTTTGAAAATGAAAGGTAGAAGCTGATTGGTTGCTATGCACAGCTGCTCCAGCTTTAGAAAATCCCCCTCATTGTTTTGTTGTTATGTCTAGCTGTCCCCCCTGGAGTGCATTTCCCCACCGCTGATTTCTCCTCCATCTCTCTCTAAAGGCCGAAGCGATGTCTATTACATCACTTCCACCTTTAGTTGTAATTTCTCTGGCTGAGAGCCAGAGAAGAAGCTGATGAAGCCGATCTGTGCTTCATCACCTTCTTGGGGTCCCCAGGTGACATTGCATAATGTCTGATGTCTGCATAAAGAGGACCTGTTATTGAATTTTGGCTATCCCATAGGGGGATTTTTAGTCCCCTATGTGATAGCAATAAAGTTAAGTGTAAAAAAAGTTTAAAAAAAAGAAAGAATATTAAAAAATAAATAAAAAAAACAGCAAAAAAAGTCCCCTGCGTGCACGTACTTATAAACGTGAATACACGTTGGGTGCACCTACGCCACACATGTTACATATCGCCGCAAACGTCGCAGTGTGAGCAATCATTTTAGGGCCATCAATCACTGATAACACTAAACTGATGAGTGGTAAAAGCTTTCAAAGTGTTGCCTATGGCCAATTTTAGGCATAGTAGTTTTTTGCGGTTTCGCAAGTGCACGCAATTTTAAAGCATTACATGTTTGGTGTCTATTTACCCAACGTGACCCCGTCTTTTATATTTTACCAAAAAATTGGGCGCTAATAAATGTTTAATAACATAATGTAGGGAAAACTGTTTTTTTTTTTTTTTTTCATATAGTAAAATAGTATTTTATATAAAACCCCCAGTGATGATTAAATACCACCAAAAGAAAGCTCTATGTGTCCCCATAAAATGGTATAAAATTCATTTCAGTACAGCGTTGCATGACGGAATAAATGTCAATCAAAAGTACTGCAGCGCTGCATACTGAAAAATGGCCTGGCCAGGAAGGGGATTTAACACCCCGGTCAGCAAATGGTTAACGTGCGTCAGCTGGTGTGAACAAGCCCCAAAATTCTGTCATTTCTGAAGTAAGGGGCCAGTAATACTCTTATATGAACCAAAAGTGCGGCCTTGTTTTATGAAAAGTGGGCTAGCCGAGAGAAAAATTTCTTGTTGCTCATAGCAACCAATCAGCTTCTAAGCAATACATTTTATTTCACGTTAATATAGGAAATGAATCCTGATTGGTTGCTGCGAACAAGAAGTAATTATCCCCTTCATCTGCCTTTCATACATCAGCCCCACAATGTGTTCCCCCGAGCTGCATAAATGTAAATAAAGTCTTAAAGGCCCTGATATAACAATTTGAATAAAATAAATGCAAATGATAAAAGCCCTTGTAATTATAGCTCTTCACTAATACAATCGTTACCTCACTGTGCGACAATCAGAAGGCAAAAACAAAGACTCATTGGGGGGAATTTATCAAAACTGGAGCAGAGAGAATCTGGAGCAGTTGCCCCTAACAACCAATCAGCTTCTCTCATTAGCTGGTTCTGTTAAGCTTTGAAAATGAAAGGTAGAAGCTGATTGGTTGCTATGCACAGCTGCTCCAGCTTTAGAAAATCCCCCTCATTGTTTTGTTGTTATGTCTGCTTTACAGTAGCCATTTTGTTGGTGATTAGTACATGTGTGTGAATTAAACATGGTCTTCAAGGACATGTCTGCTGCTCCAAAAGCGAACACTCAGTGTAGGAGACACCCTAAAGTCGTAGAAGGGAATTGATCAAAACTGGAGCAGACAAATTCTAGAGCAGACTTGCACGGCAACCAATCAGCTTCTCTGTCTCATTTTCAAATCTTACTTGAGCAAACTGAAGAGAGATGCCAATTGGTTGCCATGGGCAACTGCTTCAGTTTCTGCCTGCTCCAGCTTTAATAACTCCCCCTATTGTCTGTCTCAAGGGCTTGGCAAACTCCAGCCCTCCAGCTGTGGTGAAACTACAAATCCCATGAGGCATTGGAAGACTCTGACAGCCACAGGCATGACTTCCAGAGGCAGATATATGATGGCATTTGTTGTTGCACCACAGCTGGAGTTTGCTGACCCCTGGTCTATCTCATACCGAGCCTCGGGTATATAGCAGACATCCCAACCTGCAACAGATACAGGGGAATTAATAGCTAGGCTGCTTTTGGCCATTTCAAATGGCAACAGCGGATGCAAAAGCCAGCCAGCTAATAGCCAATAGCAGGCTGGCTTTTGCACTGGCCCAGCACTGTCAATCAGCAGAGGAGGACCGGAAGGAGAACTTCAGGTCCACCTCTGTTGATTAACAGCAGCATTGGGCGGGTGCAAAAGCCAGCCTGTTATTGGTTATTGCAATTTGAAATGGCCAATAGCAGCCTAGCTATTCATTCCCATGCTGTATGTACTTTTTTTTATGGTGGCTGCTGTCAGAATACTAAAAAAGCAAAAACAAACAACAGATAGCAGGTAACAGCAGATAGCAGGGGATCATGGAAACCTTTACTCACACCTGAGCATTTTTTCACATATTTCCCAAAGCGTGACAATGCTGAACTTGAAGACTCACTTTATTTTCAATGGTGTCCATTTACATCAAAGTATTGTGTTGCTTCAAAAAGTACATGAGATTTTGTAAGGCAGAATATGACCCCATACATCAGATCTGGGCATTCTACAGCCCGCGGCCATATTTGGCCCTTGGTCTGTGGCCACCGATTGTTGGCCTGCACTCATTTATGGCTGGCTGACGGTGAATGCACCGGCCTTGAAGCCCAGCACAAGCTGGCAATTGGTCCGGGTCTGGACTGCGTTCCTCTTTAGCCCTTGGTTGCTAGGACTGCTAGACAGCACTGAGAGTCGCACATCCCACCCGAGTGTCGCACAGGTAGGTTGCTAGGACTGCTAGCAACCTAGTGAACCTTTCCTGGAAAAAGTCAAGGGACGAAACGCGGCGGAAAGGATATGACACGTACTGAGGCTATACCCTAGGTGACTAGCAGGTGGATTTCTGGTTCCAGTTTGCTTAGGTGGAATCAATTGATTGTTTGCTGCAAGGCGATTCCATTTGGCTATTTTGTAAGTGTGTTTTATTGTTGCAATAAATTCCATTTTTTTTTACGTACCTCACCAATTGGCGCATTTATTCCTCTTCTATATTGGATTTCTCCCCTCGCTGAGTGAGCGGCACCTGCTGTCTAATACGAAAAGGAGGATTTGTTTCATCAGAAGAGTGAATATCCCATCTATGAAAGACACTCACCACAATTACGTTTATTGACCATTGAGTTATATGGTCATGGATCTCTGGTGTGCTCTCAGCTACCTTAAAGGAGAACTATGGGGGTCAGTGTTTTTCCCCATAGTTCTCCTTAGGGTAACGGGAGGACACAAACTAGCGTCCTCCCGTCACCCCAAGCTCAGTATACCGCGAGCTACAGCTCACATTGTGGATTTTGCACAAAAGCACTTTATACCGATTTACTAAGGACTATTATTGAATATTGTCATATTGGTTATTATTATGTTTGAAAATGTATGTTTATGAGATTGTACACATTTTTTGGAAGTTTATGCACGTTTATGAGCAGTAGCGCAGTGCACAAGATTTATCAACAGGTACAGGCTGCCCGAACATCACTTTGTCCTCCTCCTTCAGCTCCCTGACACCATGCTGCCTACCTGCAGACCCCTGGTGAGACATCATAGCCCAGACAGCCCACCTAAGAGTGCGCACAGTACACCTGAGAGTTGCTATGTAGCTTCATATTATTTTGTTTTGCAGTATAATGTGTTGGTTTAGTCCTCTATAGCCGGTTTCCGTACTCCCTCTCCTGGCTGTCTCTCCTCGCTCTCTTCTCGATATCCTCCAACAATAAAAATTGCCGCAAGCGAAGCTAGAGTGTTCAGGTTTCACCCTAGCGTGTGTATGTAAATGTAATTGTAGCAGCCTGTATGTCCCTGAAAGGGATCATATTTATGTTTGTTTTTTTATTGCTTTTCCTATGACAAAATAGTTTGTGTATACATAGCATTCTTGTATAGTAAAGTATGTTAAATACTACTGGGGTCAGTTTCTTTGGGCTTTGCTGAAAGAATCAGACAATAAATAGCTGTAAAACTTTGCATAGCTAAATACACTTGAAATAAGTCCACCAGTGTCTCACACAAATACTTATACATAGTTTAATTATTTACAAGCATCGCATAAATATAAACCTCTCAATGGACAAAGTAAAAATCTCAGCCTCCAGCTGCGGAGACCTATAATCCCTTAACAATAACTTCTTAAAAACTCAGAAGACTGTAGTGTCTATTGAACCAGCATCTGAAGAAATAGAACACACCGAAGAACATAGCAAATACTGAAAAACACAATCCATCTCATACTTGTCTTCTTTGTAGCCAGCTACTGACAGTTTATACAAATGAAATGAAGAAAAGCAACCAATGGTAAACCATCTGTAATAAAGGTCAGACGAGGGCTTTGTTTTAGTGTAATGGGCCCTTCACCTAAATTACATGGTTTTAAGAATTGGTTTAGGTAAAAGACATTTCAAAACAGATGTGGCTACGTTTATATACCCGGCTTTGTATGATTTGGAGTAGCTCTTTTACATAAAATTTACATTTTTGGTTGCGGGATATAGACTTCTTTGAGGACCCTTCAAATACTATTCCTGCAAAGAACACATTGAAGAAGAAATTAGGAAAGTGCTTACCTCCCCTGCTGTCTTGAGTCCCCAATGTTGCTCTATTCTAAACACATTTCTGCATGCAGTGGTTTCTCCCACCTAGCCCTATGTCAGTGCTGTGCCCTGTAGGAGGTTGGGGTTGGTGGGAGATACCACTGAACATGGCAGGGGACCAGACAATCAACACTGCTGGAAGTGTCGGCTTCTAAATATACTTCACTTGGGGATTTCTTTTTAATGGAGTGGCGTGGGCAGCAGGAGAGGTAAGTATTTACTTTCTTCTTTTTTATGGGCACTGACTTAAAACATTGCACAGAAAAATCAAGTACAGTAATACCTTGGTTTACAAGTAACTTGGTTTGAGAGCGTTTTGCAAGACAAGCAAACATTTCTGAAAAAGTTTGCCTTGATATACAAGCGCTTTGGATTACAAGCATGCTGCCGGAACGAATTATGCTCGTAAACCAAGGTATTACTGTATGTTAAATGCTCGCTTATGTTGTCTTACCTTTCCATAAATTATCTTTAGTTTATTTACATCATGCCTTTGAACTTGCTAGAAAATGTGACTGCTCCAGGAAGGGTCATTTCCCTAGCACAGCTCCCTCTCTCCTTGCATGTATGGACATAGTCCTATTTGGTTCTGGAAGTGCTTAATTATTCTCTGTACTGGCCCAGCTCCTCCCTTCCTTCACTGTCCTACATAACCTTTTGTGTAGCAGCAAGGGGAAGAGTGAAGGGGAATACTAAAGAGTGGCCTTTGAGTCTGCTGGGGCTGCTGACATCCCATGCAAGATGGCGGCGCCCAGCAGCAATCTCTGGGCTTTTGGATATCTATACAAGGGAGATTTTTTAAAGGTAAATAACATGCATAAAATATGCTAAATGCACTTATAATCTTATGGGATGATTGTTGTCAAAATGAATGGTCTGGCCATGGAGTCTCTTTAAGTTAAGCGGCAGGGTCGCTTTAAAGGGCCTATCCTTGCATATAAATTCATAACCTTTCATACACCCGTTAAATGCAGTTTGTACACTCTCCGCTATTAAATTCAATTACATGACATAACAATGCCAAAAACATTTAGAAGTTGTTGTTTTTTGCATTGTGTAGAGAAATGCATATTTTAACTCTTAATAAAAACCTTGATTTTTTTTTTTTTTTTTTTTTTAAGTACGTTTTGTTTTGTTTTTGTTTCAAACAGTAAAAAAATGCTTCTATCTATTAAAAAAATATTAGCCAAAGTTAAAAGAAAAAAAGTCCCAGGCTATTCAGGTAAAGCGGATGAAAGCTTTTTTTCAGACGATCCTTACTTTGCCGGAGTCAATAAACGCAACATCCAGAAATGTGCAATTGCATGCCTATTATTGCTTGGCTTGTAGATTGGCTTGTAGATTGGCTGTCAGACCACATGGGGCTATTCAAGTCCTAAACACTGACAAACATTTTAAATATGCTCCTTCAGACCGTCCGTGTTATTTTTTCACTGGCGGCTTCAGTGCCTGTAAAGAGAAAATAATTGGGAAGTAGGTCAAGTACTGTGAACGTTACCATCACTATTTATTTAAGAATGCTCTATGTACTCAATATCTTTTAGGGCCCCTTAATGTGTGCATTACGTGTGCTATGCTGCATGTGGTATATGTGTGTTGTGGTGTTTTAATATTTATGCTGAATGGTACTCATTCAGTTTAATGGAACACACTTGCCCTTCTGAGCACCACAATGTAAAGATGTGAATGCACTGTACACTGTGGTGTACCAAACTATTAAAAAATAGTACAGGAATGTTTTTTTCCAGGCTCATTAAGGGCCCATTCAAAGTGAACAGTCTGCCTTAATTGAATTCGTGTCAATGTATGACATATTGCAACATTGGCCAGAACTTGACAGTTAAATGATTTGGGGGACTTTTTTTTTTTTAATGACTGCAAAATAGGCAGTGGGGACAGTGAATAGAATTTTGGTGTTCATCATTAGAGGGATTATCAACAGGGAAGGAGGTCCTGATTCCACTATATGGATCTTTAGTTATCACTAGAGGGATCTCCAGCAGAAAGAAGGATGTCCTGATTCCTCTATATAGATCTTTAGTTATCACTAGAGGGATCTCCAGCAGGAAGGAGGTCTGATTCCTCTATATAGATCTTTAGTTATCACGAGAGGGATCCCCAGCAGGAGGAAGGAGGTCCTGATCCCTCTATATAGATCTTTAGTTATCACGAGAGGGATCCCCAGCAGGAGGAAGGAGGTCCTGATCCCTCTATATAGATCTTTAGTTATCACTAGAGGGATCTCCAGCAGGAAGGAGGTCCTGATTCCTCTCTATTGATCTTTAGTTATCACTAGAGGGATCCCCAGCAGGAAGAAGGAGGTCCTGATTCCTCTATATAGATCTTTAGTTATCACTAGAGGATCTCCAGCAGGAGGAATAGGGTTGCCACCCGTACGGTTTTCACCCGGACAGTACGGGTTTCGGATCCTGTGTACGGGTGGGAGGCGGGCTCCCACCTGTACACAGGATTCAAACAGCAGACTTGCTCACCTGGCGGCGGGTGGTGAGCGGCGGGCGGTGAGCGCCGGGCGGTGAGCGGCGGAAGGTGGGCGGAGGAGGCGGCGGCGTCAAAGGACGGATCCGCAAGGAGGCAGAGAAAAGCGGCGAGGAGGCAGTGGTGGAGGAGGTGGAAGAGACAGAGGAGACGGACCAGCAGGAGGGGGCGGGGCGAGGCAGAGACCATGTCGTATCAGAAAGGGGCGGGGCCAGGGTGCCATCGCGCTATAGGAAGCCGGTGCATGCTTGACAGAACACTGGGTCATAGAAGAGCCGTCGAGGTGCGAAGGAGGCCGGGTCCTGCAGCACCAGTCCATCGGTGGAGGAGGCCGGGGACCAAGCAGCAGGTAAGATGATCACACTGCTGCTAAAGGTACCCTGCACAGCCCACCTGAGAGTCTCGGGTGGGCTACACAGGATCTGTGGTGGAGTCTATGTTGGCCAGAGCCCACCACACATCCCGCACTGGTCTGCAGGGTCTTAGGGGGTGTGTGCATGATCTGTGGTGGGCTCTATGGCAGAGCCCACCACAGATCCTGCACAGCCCCCCTGAGATCCTGCGCTCTAGTTTCGTCTTGCCTAGGGCGGCCCCAAACCAGAGTACACCACTGTGTACAGATTGTATATCTGTGGATCTGTGGCACACTGGCATCTTTGTGATTACCTCCAATGTTATTTTAATCACAAAATACATGCACAGTGTACTTTACCAAAAAATTGCCGCGAGGCGCTACAGTGTTCGGGTTTGGCTTGAAGAGAAGGTGGCAACCCTAAGGAGGAAGGAGGTCCTGATTCCTCTATATAGATCTTTAGTTATCACTAGAGGGATCTCCAGCAGGAGGAAGGAGGTCCTGATTCCTCTATATAGATCTTTAGTTATCACTAGAGGGATCCCCAGCAGGAGTAAGGAGGTCCTGATTCCCACGACACAGATCTTTAGTTAGACCAAATTTAGATTACTGTGTCCAGTTCTGGAGACCTCACTTACAAAAAATATTGAAAATAAAAAAACAAGTACAGAAAGGGGCATAAAAAATGTTGAAACATTTGAGTGATAAAACATATCAGCACAGACTGCAAGAACTGGTATGGATAAAAAAAAAAAGTCCCTTCTGTACAATTATTTTGTGTAAGAAATTAAGGTGGCAAAAACTTCAGCACTGATCCTGCCAAATCATCAGTTTCCATAAGCTTGCTGTCAAATGATGATAGATTCTAATGCTACATGTACAAGCAGTCTTTGGCTCTGTCATTACTAGGAATAGTTATTAGAATGTTGTTGCTATGAAAGGCTGCACCATGTCACTTTATTTTTTTATTATGTAATGCCCAGAGTACATAATGCATTCCATTCCTTGTTGTTGCTTCTTAACAATCTACTCCTATTACAGTCAAACATGCTTCCTAAAGTCAATAAGAGTGGAAGCCAAATAACCAACCAGTATATTTTGGGTTCCTGAGCACTCTGGAGGAAATCCATATACAAATGTTGCAGATAGTGGTGGCCCTAGTGGGAACTAAAGCCAGGACCTCACAGTTTGGTCGCATTGTTGAACTTTTGTTTTGTCCTTGGTCTAGGTAGAATTTCAGTAATTGTCTTTATTTGTATGGCAACTAGAGCACTCTGTGTGAGTGTGTAGCTACACCCCCGGAGCCTAAAGCTGGCCATACACCTTACAGTTATCTGCAGATTTTCTGTGGTCAGATGGAAAAGGTGCAACAGATTCCTCCATCTGCACTTAACTGTGTGGATAGAGTAATATCCACCTGGGCCAATCTGTTGCACTTTTTCCATCTGACCACAGAAAATCTGCAGATAACTGTAAGGTGTATGGGCACCTTTACCTGTGGCACGAGGGCCACATGTGGCCCATTGGTATTGATTGTGGAGCCCTTGGAGCCCAGCAGCCAGTAGTTGGTGGAAGTAGAGTGGAAGCCTTAATTTGTAAAGTGATGATTTCTACAGGCCTCATGTGACATATCCCCAGTCTTCTGTAGCAAGTCTCCAGTATCCAACCAAACCTGTAACATGTCAACAATCTGACCATCATTTCCATTGGTATGTCTGGAGTCTCTCTTGCATTACATACACTGAGTGGCCAGATTATTATGACCACCTGACGTTTGTAGGCAAATTAGCTATAATTTCGTGCTGAAGTTGCTAGAGGCCCAGACCATTATAAATAGGGAAGCAGGTTGTTTACCACGACAGTAGAAGTGATTTTTTTCTGAAGATACGGGGAAACAACGCGATTTAACAGCCTTTGAACGTGGGATGATTGTTGGCGCTTGGAGCCATGGAGCGAGTATCAGCAAAACAGCAGAATTCGTTAAATGTTCAAGAGCAGCTGTTGTTAAAGTATTTAAAGACCGGACTGTCAGCCAAAAATCTGGGTCTGAACGTGCGAATTGTGGCCGTCAGCGACTAGTCAATGTTAGGGCAGAACAGAGAGTGGCAAGACTGTTACAAGACAACAGAAGGGCAACAGTGCAGTGTCAGATTCCTCGCATCACCTTTCAACATCTTGTGGAGTCACGAGGCGGCCCAACTAAGTCATCTTGTGGAGTTATCTCGTGGCCCAACGAAGTACTGATGGGGTGGTCATAATAATCTGGCCACTCAGTGTATACTAAAGATTATGAGTTGTCACGAACTGCAGTTGAGGCCCGCATACCTCGTAAGTTGACATCCACTGATGTACATTTTTTAAATGTCTTTTTTTTCCATTATTATCTTATAACAATTTCCCTTTGAAAAGTAAGGGTCCAACGAGGGTTTCTAGAAAGCTAAACTTGTAGGAAGAGTATATGGATACTGTAGACTGTAACAGGCAGCTGGATACAACCATTTAATTTAGCCTACCTTTGTTAGGGGAGCTGGAGGAACTGGTTTATCAGCAGGCACGGGTGGTGGAGCTTTGGCTGGTACTGGTTTGGCGGTAGGCACAGGTGGCGGAGCCGTGGGTGGTACTGGTTTGGTGGCAGGTACTGGTGGTGGAGCAGTGACTGGTACTGGTTTGGTGGCAGGAGCCATGGGTGGTACTGGCGGTGGAGCCATGACTGGCCTCTGAATTGCCTACAACAGGACACCCGCATTAATATCACATTTTCATATACCAGACTAACTAACTAATCACTTTTTAAGTAATAGGTCTTGAACTTTGGTATAACCTACCGGTGACTTCTTACTAAGTTCTACTGATGTGGTCTGTTGAGAAAAGAAAATAGATACATATATAACTGAGTTTGTACAAACCTTATTTTAGAATCTACAGTTTAGAACACTACTAAGAAATTATCAAATGAAAACGTTCACTTTCTGCCCTGATGACCGTTGTTACCTGCACAAAAAATGATGGGAACGCCAGACATCTCAACTGTCCCAGACGGGAGTCTCCCGTCTCCCGCTATCAGGGCCAGTGCAGACCTGGCCTGGGACCGCGCAGTCGTGTACAATTGCACACAGCAATTGCCGCACGGCCTTATTTATTTCAATGGGGTTACATCCTCGCGGCAATGGCAGAAAAAAGGTACATGTATCTTTTATTACGACGCTCTGCTGTTTTAGCTGCACAGACGGAATCGCCGCGGGAAACTGCGTGATCTGCCCGGGGCGACTGGGGTACCATTAGAAAATAATGGCAATGCCAACACAATCGGCTGTGGTGGGCGACTGTTACCACACAGCAATCCGCGCAGTATCATGCACGATTGCCGCGCGTTCACGGATCGCCTAACATAGCAGCTCCCTGACGCCCGGGAGAGAACAATTTTATCCCGGAAAGGTTTACCTTTCCGGAAACCCCCGCTATCTGTTTTTTTTTTATTATCATTTTGACGTCAGAGTAAAAAACAAAACAGCATGGGAATGAATAGCTAGGCTGATTTTTAAATTTGCAATAGCCAATAGCAGGCTGGCTATTGCACCTACCCACTGCTGCTGTCAATCATCAGAGGTGGACCTGAAGTTCTCTTTCAGGTTCTCCTCTGCAGATTGACATTAGCAGTGGGCGGGTGCAATAGCCAGCCTGCTATTGGCTATTGCAATTTCAAATGGCCAATAGCAGCCTAGCTATTCATTCCCCTGCTGTCTGTTGCTTTTTTTATTTATTTGTACAGCGGCTGAAACAGCAGATAACATGGGAATAGAATTAGCTCTTCTGCTATCTGCCATCATTTCAGGGAGGTACCCCTGAGGTACTCGCGGATGGAGTGGTTGGATGGGGGAGAGGCAACTCCCTGAAATGAAAAGGGAAATTATTTTTTTCAGGTTGGGATGTCTGGGTAAGCTAAAAATATACATTTGTTGACAGGACAGGACGTGAAGAGAAATCTCCCAGTGAAGGCACATGGTGCAATAGCAACTGGTGGAATTTCATTTGAGGAGATTTCCTCTTACTTCCCGTTATGTTTTGGAAACAGGAAGTGTAGTAAATCTCTGAGTTGACAACAACATCTAACTCCTGCCAGAAAGGGGGATTGCCTTTTTGTTGGCAAGGCTAGAGCTCTAACTGATTAGTGTAAGGTTGTTGTGTACTTACCACAGAATACTGCGGGGCCCAATATCCATCTTTGCTCTGTTGTGGCTGTGAAAGAAAAAAAGAGCTTATTTAGAAGAAGAAATTAGACTATCTGAAAAAATAAACATTAGTATAAAAAAAATAACCTGAACTTAAAAAGTGAAGACTTGCTATGTCATAGGGAGCCATAAATAGAGCCAAAAATGTTAATTTTGCCAAAGCAATCCCCTGGATATTTTTTGTGCTGATTTTTTCCTGTACATCCTGAAATATGATTGTGTCTACAGCATGAGGTCATCTAAGACACTGATATCTCTGTGTGCTAGTCTCATCTAGACACGTGCATGGCTGAAAACTTTGTTTCATTTTCATGTAGTTTTTCATTTTTTTTTTTATGTTTTCTGAAATTCTGATCCGTTCGATGTCACTATTTAGATCAATCCGAAGTTTTCATTTTCGGAATTTGGATCGATTTAAATCTATTTGGATGGAGCTTATATGTAGTTCAATGTGAAAATTGAGAAGAAAACAGTTTGCCCCCCCCAACCCCCCCCCCCCAAAAAATAACTATTAGCTTAGTCAGAACAATTGGATTTGAGCAGCAGGAAAGGGGGATTGTGCGGCCCCCTCCTCCCCGTATCATACCAGGTCCCTTGCCCTCAACTTGGGGCAAAGTCTACATGTTGATGCGGACAACGGCCTCTCCCCCACAACCCTAGCCCAGTGGTTGTAGGGGTCTGCCGGCAGGGGGGCTTATCTGAATCTGAGTGCCCCCTTTCTCACCAATGTGATTCATGTGACCAGCTTCAGACGGGAGGCACGAAAAAAAATGACAGCTGCCAGTACCCGCAGTTGTCACACATTCTGCAATTACATACAGATGATCACATGGAGTCTCACAAAGCAGTGTGTGAGACTCATGCGGCCGGCCCCATTCGCAAGTGTGCACGGGGCCTTAATAAATCTGCTTCTTTATCCCAATATTCTAAGACACATTAGGATCAGAAAAAAACAAGGCAATATTTTGTGTCAAAAATATATGAACCTAGCTGAGGGGGCTGTTTTGGGCCCCAAAACATACAAGTCCTGTGAGGTTCCTGTGTGCAAAATCTGGACGTGATAAACAGACAGAAATTTCTCACTCTCCTAGCAATCTCCCAGATACTTCTTTTAATGCAGGTTTAGAAAAATCAGATGGGTTGGTATGGGCAGCTCAGAGACTTGGTTAGTTTGGGTTAGTAGATGTAAGTCTTGAAGTCTTACCTGTGGTGGGGATACACTTGAACCAGCCTTTTTCTGTTGCTTCTGGTCAATGTATGCTTGGTTTGTGGCACCTGATATCCCGGATGGAGATCTGTCAGAGACACAGCAACAGTCAACAACTCATCCAATAGTTCTCATTCTGTACATCATGGGAGAACACTATGGTTAGAGCACAATCCTACTAAAACTGCAAACAACCTACTGCCTATGAATGTGGTTGCATCTGACAGAGTAAAACCGAACTCTGGACACTTTCACTTAAATATATTCCTCAAAATCCTGCACTTTCTGTGTACCAAATATCCGTCCTCCCTCTAGGTAGATGCAGGAATATGGGCACTGGGCAGCTCTACCTAAAGTGAGGACGGCTGGACACCGTATGAGGTTATTAAATGTGCAGAAGCCCAAGTTTTGCAGCTGTGATCGAGTGATCACAATTGCAATGCTTTCCAGGCTTGAATGCAAATATTAAAGAAATGCATATTTTTGTTATATATTATTAATTAGGCATTTCTTTATTTTTTGCAAAAGGTGACATTATTCTTTAACGTAAGCTGACAAGCAATTCAGAACACTAATTGCCCAGCAAAATGTCCTACTGATATTTATATATCCCTTTTGTGAGAGGATGTATCTGCTTTTCAACATAATATGTGGCACATTTTAAATATTCCCAATACTAAATGACAAAATCTGTTAGACAATCACCTTAATGGCATAAGTATGCCATATCTCCAGTCTTTCTCTTTCCTTAGGCTGGGTTCACACCTGGGCGTACTATAGGCACGTTTTTTAGCTTGTTTTTTAGCATGTTTTTTCATTCAGTGAAACGCGCGTTCAATATTCGTTTTTATACCTCCCTGGCGGTATGATTTTTTTTTTTTTTTTTTACACGCTGGGTTTACACCTGGGCATTTTTCAGCGCTGATCGAAGCGCTAAAAAACGCTTAGCAAGTGAAATCCCATAAATTCCTATGGGCATGGTTCCCACCTGGGCGTATTTCAGCCCGTGGAAACGCGCTGAAAAACGCCCTACGCCCAAACAAGCACAGGAGCTTCTTTGGGGCGTATTTCAGCACGTATCCATTGTTATTCCCGAGTGTGGCACGGGGGTTAACAAAGCGGTAACCCCGAGCCACACTCGGGAATACAGAGTAGGTCTTAGCTTGCCCACGATCCCCGTTGTGTCCTCCGGCCGCTGCTGTCTTCCGGGTTCCGTCCCTTGCGAGTGTCCGCGAAACCGGCGTAAAGTTTTAAAGTTAAAAAAAAAAAAAAAGACACCGAAAAAAAGATAGAGAACATAAAAGAAAAAAAAATCATACCGCCGGGGAGGTATAAAAACGAACGTTGAATGCGCGTTTCACTGAGCAAAAAAACGTGCTAAAAACTGGCAGAAAAAACGCACCTATAGTACGCCCAGGTGTGAACCCAGCCTAATAGATCTATGGTAATCACATTAATGCTTGCCAGTAAGTACATGGATCTTCTTAACCCTTCTTGAAATGATTCCTAACCAATATATGTAAGGATTTTTTTTAAGGTGCCTGAAAATAGGTCCTTGAATTGGTTTTAAATTGGCTACAATGCATGATTGATAGGAGCTTGTATTTAAAGGCCAAGTTCACCTATTGAATAACATTCCCTATGCCAGTGGTTCTCAACCTGGGGGTCGGGACCCCCTTGGGGGTCGAATGACGATTTGCCGGGGGTCGCCTAGCGGCTTCCGGCTACCCAGGAGAGAAGCGCTATCTCTGCTCTTTTTTTTCTGACAGGGTTAAAAGTAAACCTGCCGCTCCGTGTGCACAGTGAGAGGGAATAGCAGTCTTCCCCTCTCACCTGTCACAGAAGTTCCAGCACAGTGCTGTGCTAGGACTCCTGTATTGGAGGTAACAGGGTCAATAAAGAGAACCTGTCACCTCCAATTGCTATTACACAGGGGCTTGTTACCTCTGTGTGATAGCAATGAAGTTAAGTGGAAAAAAAATAGATAAAAAAATTATTAAAGAAATAGAAATAAAAGAATTAAAAAAATAAAAAAGCGATTAAAAAGAAATAAGAAACAAATTATTAAAAAATAAGAAAATTATAAAAAATAAACAATAATAAGGTGAGAGTCCTCCTCAGCCCTCTCCTAGGGCAGCAGTGTCAGTTCTCCCGCCACGCCGCCAGATGTCGCTGCAGCAGCCGCGTCATCCCTAAATTTTACCGTTGGGGGTCACCACAACTTGGCAAATGTTACCAAGGGGTCCCGGCCCTAGAAAGGTTGAGAACCACTGCCCTATGCAGTCAAGGGGCCAAAAACACTGTGCAGCTTCTAAACCTTTTCTTACTTTCAATGCCATAGCTGTAAGCCATATGCAGCATCCCCTCAGCCCCTGCTGTAAACGAGGATGGAGAGTGCATTGTGCATCTGCACATTTTGAACAAGGGAGAGCGCTTGCTCCTGTGATGCTCGGGTTGTGCCTTAGCGTCTAGCCAGGAGAGGGACATTTTTTGACCAGGCAGTGGGGATGCCCCATGTAGCCAGCAGATGTGGCATTAAAACTAAGCAAAAATGTAAGAAGCTGCTCAGTGTTTTAACCTACTGTGGCCCCTTGAATGCATAGTAAAATGTTATTCAAACGGTGAACTTAGCCTTTAATGGTGGCGTTAAACCTTGTTTAGTAGATTCCTTAAAGAAGTCGGGTCCGCCTGCTAACAGATTGCCAGCTCATGTGTAAACTGAACTTTTTCTGTGAAACCCAGCAGAACACTTATGGAGGGAGGACATGTCTGACTAACAGACTAAGCCAAGAGGAAACTGTGCCAGCTGGAGAGGCTAACCCCCTTTCTGACATATACGGCGTCCTAAATGGAATGTTCGAGTGCTATGCGACTCCAACTAGAGTAGAAATACTGCATTGCAGTGAAGGTGTGATCACTTGTGAACTAACTTATCTGGCCACAGTTAAATCTTCCCTGGATACCTGGACAGAGCAGAGGATGCAGCCATGCCTGACAGAGATAGGGAAGACTATGAAACTTGCATAGACTTGATAAAAAGGCAAAATTCTAGGCTGCATACATCAGCCATATCAGTAGGCAGGATTAGAGACATTAGCAGGGTGTAAGCTAGAGGCACCAAGTACAGCAGGTCAGACTCCCTAGTCTACAATCAGACATATTTCACTGCAAGGAGGAAAAAACCCTAGCTCAAGGTATGAGGCAAGATCCCAGGTACTCACAAGCTCAACTGCTGGGTGCAGCTGTAGATCAAGCCAGTATGAGCGGGCAGAAGGAACAAACTGTTATCAGAATTCCACTGGCTCTTGCAAGCAGTAGCAGCAGCGGGAATGTACTTCATCAACGCTTAATAGTGGGAAAGTGAGCATGGAGCACATGTGTGTGACACACTACCAAGTGAATCATAGCAGCGGTCACTTCCTCAGGGATTAATCCTTCCTTGGTAAAACCAGCTACAGCAGGACATTCAAAAGGCACCCAACAGTGCCAATAACAAAGTAGCTCCTGATGCAGAGCCCAAAAAGCCTACCCAACAAAGTGAGTTTTCAGAGACAGAGCCTTGCCCTGAGGCAACACCATGGCTGTGCACCTAGTACTTGAAGTCTGGAAAACACCACATGTGTAACCCAGTCACCCAAAAGTCACTTATAGGTTAGCCTTCCAACATCCAGTCCAGGAGGGATCTGGATACAGCACTCCAAAGTCAGACTGAGGAAAGGCTGATCCGATAGCTGCCATGTAGAGACTAACTAGTAAAAAAAAAGGTTAGACTTTTCTCAGCTGAAGAAAAGACATCCATCCTCCTAGGATGCAAAAACTGGTAGTATGAGGATTTATCCTAGGCTGGCCTACAACTTTTCTTTTGTTTCCTTGTATTCTCCTGTAGGTGACAGTATTACGTGACAATATATGACTTGCTGTATTCCTCATTGGATGAGAAAGAAAAAGTGATTCCTACAGCTCCAGGAAACCTATCCAATTCCTATTCCCTACTTATACAGACATTTCTTTTTTTAGTATCCTCTAGAACTATCATTCACTCTTTTTTATGAATGTCGCTCGTACTTTTGTCCACATCGCTTAAATTTCTTCCGGAACACAATCATTAACACGAGTCCAACTATCAGAGCCAGGGCAATCAGGATCACAACCACGATGAGCACAATATCTGGAAAGACAAAGAGAGAATACATTAGGTGAATGTGATCTGCTGAGTTATGAGATCTAATTTGACATCTACCATGAAGCAATTTAAAAGAAAAAATATCACCGCTCCAATTCCCATTTAGAGTTCCAGCTACCTGAGAGCCACCCGGATGCAGGTAAAAGAGCTCACTCACGTTCCAACTCGGTAAACAACAGGAAAATTACAGCACAAACATGGGTACCACCATTCAGTGTCTTTACTGAGCGTTCTTCATTCCAATAACACACATGAGCCCCGCCATACTGCCACACACCTCTAACATATTTCACCACACAAGCTTAATCATAGAGGTCTATGTTACCTACCTGTACCCCGACACTTGTCCTTTGGCTCCCCTGGTCTTGCCCGGCTCCCTAGGTTTACCTCGCTTGCATACCCTGGGTGTGTATTATTAAGCTATTGTTCCTGTTATCCTTTGTATGTGTTTGCGGTAGTATTTAGTTGGTGTCACTTTACTTATTCATGATTATTTATGTTTGCTTTTGGGTGTTAGGTTTAGTTGTGCTGTTTACAATAAATGGTATACAACTCATTGATCTTGTCTAGTGTGTTCATACTAATTTGTTCCTCCTGCATGGGTACCTGCATGCGGTGTCAGGACACCTGCGCATGGTACCCTGACACTAAGTTACTAAACTCTCAATTCACTAAGCTACAATGAGTGTAATTTGCCATTACAATTGCCATTTATAGACATTTCTCATTGCTGAAATGAATGGTTATACCATAGCAATCATTATAGCTCAGTGAATTACACTTCAAGTGAAGTATGGCAAGAGCATTTAGCAATGGTGGAACTGATACATTGGTGTTAAAGTTACCCCCGTATTAACTTCAGAGACTTTGAGAAAGCTGGCAGCTAATTGATCAGCGGTATGTTATACTTACTGGTTTCTGAGACACTGTCACAGTAAGGGGGTGTCCAGCCTTCCTGGCACTGACATTGCAGCTCATGGTCACAAACCTGAATTAAATCAAGACAGATTACATAACTATTTGACAATCAATCTAAAAATGTGTTTATTAAAAAAGCAATGAAGTGCTGTACCTGTAGCAACCCATAGGAAATCAGAATGTGCCTAAGGTAACCAAATGTAATCTTTGGTGCGGCTTTCTACATGCTGATGCTCTGTTTAATAGGTTATTAAAAGGAGAACTATGGGGTCAGGGCTTTTCCCCATAGTTCTCCTAAGGGTCACGGGAGAACACAAACTAGCGTTCTCCCGTGACCCAAAGCTCAGTATACCCGCGAGCTACAGCTCGCGGTATACTGAGACGCAGCAGCCGGGACGGATCCCGACAATACTGTCTGGATCCACCCAGCTGCGGGATTGACAGCTGGCTCTGCCTATGCAGAGCCAGCTGTGCCCTCCCCCGTCCGTTTCGCCAGTCAGGGCTGGAGGATCGGAGGGGGGAAAATCCCTGCAGGGAGCCGTGAGTGACAGCCACGGCTCTCTGCAGGGATAGATCGAGAAGTGAGCGAGCGCCGATATGTGTTCGCTCACTTCCCGATCTACTGAGCCAACCTGTGACAGTTTCATTGTCACAGGTCGGCTCAGATTATGAGGCTGAGTGAAAATCACTCGCCTCATAATTCTCCTTTTAAGAAAGCCGCCAACAATGAAAGGAGACTATGTTCATATATTAGCTACTAATATTCTAAAAATGAAATATTGACCAGAACAGTTTTTTTTAGTTCAACAGAAGATAATGGTTCAATGTGTCCAGAGAAAGGGGATTCCCTCTCCTAATCTTTTACATAGATACATAGTTAGTCAGGTTGAAAAAAGACACAAGTCCATCGAGTTCAACCTATAGAGATATGAACAAAAAAAGCCTCCACAGAACGCTACGCCCACAATTACCCATTATTTTTCGCTCCATAAGACACACTTTTTTCTCCCCAAAAGGAGGGGGAAAATGTGCCTGCGTCTTATGGAGCGAATCCCGACGCCCGAGACATGCAGTTTCGGGCGCCGGGTGAGTAGTAGGAGCCACTGCTCGTTTAATACGAGTGATCTAATGAGATCACTCGTATTAAAGCCGAGCGGCGGCGACGATCGAGATCACCATAGAGCAGACAAAGAACGGACTTTCTTCGTCTGCTCTGTGTGATCACTGAGACCGTGGCGCTGTAATCACAGCGCCACCTGTCTCAGCGGTCATTAACTGCAGCTTCTGTCACAGCTTCTGTAATAGAAGCTGTGACAGAAGCTAGTCTGTCGAGTGCTCCATAAGGCGCGCCGGACCTCCCTGCGTCCTATGGTCCGGTGTGTCTTATGGACCGCAAAATACAGTATGTAGATCAGGAAAGGCAGGAATAAAAAGTCTTTAACTTCATAACTTCAGACTTCTTTTGGGTAACTGACCTAAAATGTTCTGAAGCCTTTGGATCTGTAGAATAGCCAGGTAACTGGTCTTTTCAGAAAGAGAGGTCAGCAATGGCAGACCACATATCTGTCCTGACACAAGTGTCCTTTGACCTACACCACCCAACAACATGTTCAGTGTATAGTGAGTTCTTACCCCATGTCCTGGGCAGCTGGAAGAACAATTTACTGAACGGAAGGCGCTGTTTATATCCACACATTTCCCATTGTAACAAGCCTACAAGAAAAGGTGTATACAATTATTACATACAGGA
This sequence comes from Nanorana parkeri, assembly GCF_000935625.1. Classification (NCBI taxonomy): domain Eukaryota; kingdom Metazoa; phylum Chordata; class Amphibia; order Anura; family Dicroglossidae; genus Nanorana; species Nanorana parkeri. Next base: position 282,169 of record NW_017307155.1, read on the forward strand.
GAAACAGGACAGTTTGAGATCTACTTGTTGTGGTATTAAATGACCACCAGTTAATTCAGTATGAGCAACCCTCAGTTATTTTCCAGACTGAGATATTGCTGGCCCGGAGCATACAAAAAACAATGAAAGGTCTAAGAGTGTATGCTTAGCTCTTGCATTATGTATCATTGAAGACCTTGTTTTTTTCCTGGGACCTGAAGAAATGTTTGCCTTAAGACAGGGATCCTGTGAGGTCCCAAAATGTCAGTTTGTGATGCCTGTTACCTCATGTGAATAAAGGACAAGGTTACCACCAGGGCCAGATTTCCCACAAGGCCAACTGAGACCTGGCCTCGGGGTGGCAGGGAGTTGAGGGGCAACAGGGACTCCTATCGCCCGATGCCAAGGACATGAAGTTCCGAGCAGGTAGCCGTTTTCTACATTTAGCTCTGCTTTGGACAAGCAGAGCTAAATGTAGAGCGGGGAAGCAGCTCTTTCGTTTACAAGTGATGTTGGCAATGTCGGCCGAGATGCCTCCTCCAAATGCTATCACACAGGGGATTGTTAGCCTGCTGTGTGAAAAAAATAAAATACATTTAAAAAAAAATTATAAATAAAAATTAAGAAAAAAAGTAAAAAAAGAAAACAAAATTAAAACTAACTCTGCCACCCCCGTCGCTTGATTTCTATTCTCTATTGGGGGAGTTGGCGGGGAGGGGGGGCGCATAGAGGAACCTGGCCTTGGGGCAGCAGAGAGAGTAAATCCAGCCCTGGTTACCACTATGTTAAGGTGTGCTGGTAAGGATCCTTATATTCTCCTGGGACCATCAAACACACACGCTCTTAAATAACCCTATATACACTTTTTCCTCATGACAGATACAAAATGTACAAAGTTTATTTTAGTTTCCCCTGTGCTTACCATTCCTTCTGCACACATTGTTCCATTCTGCACCATTCCACTCGCATGTAAAACCGCCCGACAGGAAGAAATTGATGCAACAGGTCCATTTACTGCAGGATTGGCGCCTCCTCCAGAGCAGTACAGCACTCCACACTTTATATCGCTGCACAAAATATAAATCATGTGAAAAATGTTCTCCACGATTATAAGATTTAAAATATCACATGAAAAAACAGTTATACAGATGCTGTATGTGCACACACAAGATTTATTTCTGTCTCTAGGTAGGGATCTGCTATATTTAGTAGGTCCATATGACTTGTAAAAGTGGCATGGCAGCAGGAAAAGAAAAAAATGCCTGCTCTCCTGGAAATTCTAGTTGCCTTTGATCCAATTGTTTCATGAGTCCCAGACATAGACCGAGTATGGTGATGACTCCATGCTTAGTCCATACTCCATATAATAGGACTACTGATACTTCTCTGATCCAGAACACATATGCAGATCAGGCAGGTGGACTCAAAGTAGCAAGGCTAGTGGGGCATCAAAACAGCCAGTTAGCTTTCAGAGGAAAGCAACGGTAGCCCCATATTCAGGGCCGAATTTACTCTCTCTGCTGCCCCAAGGCCGGGTTCCTCAATGCCCCCTCCCCATGGAGAATGGCAGACCTGCATACAAGTGATCCCGGCGACATCGCTGAGATCACTTGTACAAAACAAGCCGCGGCTTCCCCGATGTGCAGGGCTAAATGTAGAGAACCACTACCCGCCGGGCGCCCGGAACTTCATGTCCCAGGCATCGGGAGATAGGAATTCCACACCCCTGCTGCCCCTCTACTCTCTGCTGCCCCAAGGCCGGCCTTGGTTGGCCTTGTGGGAAATCCGGCCCATATTTCTCCTATGACTGGAGTACTTCTTTAAGGGTTTGTACACATGTGCTTCAAAAGTGCTGTTTATTTCCCAACGCCCGTCTAAAATGGTGTAGTGCTTGCTATACTATAAGGTTATACTATACTACAATAGGGTACTCACTTTGGCCCACATGCCACATAGCTATTGGCAATGTATTGGCAGTATCCATAGTTGGTGCCTCTCCTATTGTATCCAAAGCAAAGGTCCTGTCCTATTGTAGCACCTGCGGAAAGAGGTAAATTGATCATCAGTGACTCAGTTCTGAAATGATCCAGCTTGCTTGCAGCTTTACAATAAAAAAAAAAAGCATCTTATCGGTTGTTTTTTTATGGTATAAGGATTTGATAAAGATTTCACGACTGCTGCTGTGACAATCTTTGTAGATTCTGAGAGAGCATTGAGTGAACCGTGATTTCTCAGTTGATCAGTTGACGGTGATTATTGGCTGATTATGTTCCATGTTCTTTAATGTGACATTAAAGAACATGGAACATAATCAGCCAATAATCACCGTCAACTGATCAACTGAGAAATCACGGTTCACTCAATGCTCTCTCAGAATCTACAAAGATTTGCAGATCATTGCAATCAGTCAACAATATGTGCAGTACATAAAATGGAAAAAAAAAGATGCACTTGCCTGCGCCCCACATGCTCTGGCACTGGCTTTCCAAAGTAGGGCACTTCCCATTGTAGCAGAAACCTTGGCCATCATTGCAGGGATGTCCGTTGTAGATAAAGCGATCGGGTGGACATTCTGAAGACTTCCCATTACACATGTCTGCAAGGTCACAATCATCTTTTTGTGATCTGCACACAGTTCCTGCTTTCTTGATCTGCAAGAGGACAAGGAATGTCAGGAGAAAATGTAATTATATATATAGATATATATTTATATCTATATATATATATAGGTCAACAATTTTATATTCATAGTTATGCCAGCCATAGATTTATTGGCAGAGGCAAGTGTGATTTCAGGCCCCCCTTTGATAATATGTAAACAGATGTGTCACAAGCTATATATCTCTCCATTTTTAGGAAGGAACTGAATATGCATGAGGAAAAAAATACAATTTCCAGCTTCCCAACGTCTGACCCTTTCTCCCTTTAGTACAGGTTGGCAAGTTCCCAGGTCTACATAGAAATAAGAGAGTCTGGAATACCAATGTGGATGAATCTGATTCATGGCGTTGCTATAGGACCTATGATTAGGATTGCCACCTGTCTTACAGTCCGGGTTTTGAGCCCTGTATGTGTTGTGTATGGGTTTCAGCTGGCTTGCTACCCGGACACAGCACATACAGGGCTCATTGTGACAAAATGTCACAATGTCAGGTGGACAGGGGCAACTGTGGGGTCCTGGTGTTACCAAGGGTTGCCACCTTTTTTTTAAAAGAATTTACTGGAGAGAGCGAGGACAGCCAGGAGAGAGAGAGCAAACAGGCAGGAGAGAGACAGCCAGGAGAGAGAGAGAGATAGCCAAGAGAGAGAGTGAGGAGAGAAAGCCAGGAGAGAGAGTGAGGAGAGACAGCTAGGGGAAAGAACAGACTTGTAGGGTTGTCACCTCATCTGGATCCACTCTCTCCCCTGGTTGTCTCTCCTCACACTTTCCCTTTGGCTGTCTCTCCACACAGTCTCCCCTGGCACTCTCTCCTCATTATCTCTCCTCGCTCTCTCCCGTGGCTGTCTCTCCTCGCTCTCTCTCTCCTGACTGTCTCTCCTCGCTCTCCCTCTCTCTCCAAGCTGTCTCTCCTCTCTCCTGACTGTCTCTCCTCGTTCTCTCTCCTGACTGTCTCTCCTCGCTCTCCCAGCTGTCTCTCCTCTCTCCTGACTATCTCTCCTCGCTCTCCCTCTCTCTCTCCTGGCTGTCTCTCCTTTGCTCTCTCCTGTATATTCTCCATGGTGATGTTTCAGGCATTGCATGGAAACAGGGGTACCAGCCCGATCCTGTTGTGGTGGTGAAGGGGTGGTTGCTGGTGTGATGGTGAGTGGTGCCTCTACTGTGGAGCTGTCAGCTGTAGCTCCAGATGCAGTTAGTGCTCAGGAAGCATTCGGTCACACTTTCTTGTACTGTGTCAATCCTTGAGTTGTCCATACTTGCCAGCCCTCCTTGTCATATGACCATTGCAACATTTAATTGCTTGTATCCACAATCAGTAGGCCTGTTGTGTTTTAAGATAGGAACTGAAATGGCTCATTTTTATGCAATGATGTAGAGCACAGAAATGCACATTGGTACAGTGGCAGTGGGGTTTGGCATAAGGGCTGGGAATGGAAAGATGTAATGCTTTATCCTCTATAACTATATTATATTTCTACATTATTGGACATTCCACTTACCTTACAATTCTCACAGCATTCTCCATCTGCACACTGGGCTGTAACTTTGAATTTGCAGGTGGCAGCATCACAGCAAGGGTTGGTACATTCCTGCAAAACAGTCAGTAGTACATATTCATGAACAAACCTAGAACACTGACACTGCTCCCCAGCTAAGAGCATATCTGCACACCACCAGGCAGTGCCAATTCATGCCAACCAAGAATAATGGGGTGGTCTGTCCCAAAAATGGATGCACCCACTGTTTTTCGGCCACGTATCAATCATAAAATGACATAGTGATCATTAACAATAAGAATGGATTTGTGCTTAAAGATTTTAAAGCATCTGAATTGCTATAGAAAGTGCCATATTGTGATTTTTAAAGACCAAAAAAAAACAAACCCCCATTTACCGTTATTTAAAAAAAAAAAAAAAAAGGGATGTGGCAGAATTTTGTTGAAAGTCTTTCATACAAGGAGCATCTATGTACTTCCAGAGGCATAACAAAAATTAGAAAGCCCCCCAGTCCTCCTCCCCGGATGGCCAACTGTTTCAGAGATTGAGTCATTGTAAATACAAACTGCTATCAAAAGTGCCATCCGAAGACAATAACTTTCTAAATTTTTACAAAGACTTAAGGTGCCCATACACCTTACGACCATCGCAAGACTTTTGTCTTGCGATGGTCGTATGCTTATTGAAAGCAACCTTTAAGGTGCCCATACACTGCTCGAAACTCTCATACGAGAATCGGGCGAAATCCTGAGATCGTACGAGAATCGAGCAGTGTGAACGAAGACGTGCGACCGTTTCTACTGTACGGTCGCACGTCTTTTGTCGAACCAACATGCTCGAAAACCCGCCGAGAATCGTACGATTGTAGGGCGGGTTTCTAGCCTGCTCGTCCGATAGCTGCGGAACGGGCCGGTGTGGGCAGATCGTACGAGCTTTCAATAAGCATACGACCATCGCAAGACAAAAGTCTTGCAATGGTCGTAAGGTGTATGGGCACCTTTACAGTACAACATTTTTGGAAAGCCCCCCTGGTTGGCCAGTGGTGTCAGATGTGGGTTATTTCAAACAACAAACCTGTACATGATTATCTCCAGCCAGATATCCTACCAGATAATTACCTTTACAGTGCCGCAGTCACAGTCTTCGCCTATCTCAGTGAATTTGTTGCCACACATAGAAGGGGACTTAATAAACTCTTTTGATGGCTCAACTTTCATACATGCTGGCATTCGGTTGAAAATGAACTCCTGGAAGTTTGTAATACTGCAGGGACTGAAGAGACGAGGAGTGTTATAGCTGTATGAAGAGAAAATGGTAAAGGTTCAGTATTGTGTTGTCATGGGCAATGCTTCATTTATGAATGGTCTTGAATCTCTCAATCATAATTTCAGCATCATAAACAGGACAAAATATGGAATAAAACAAATTTTTAATCTACAGTATCTCTATATATTTTAATACTGACCAGGGCTGTCCCTATAATGAGGCGGTTGCCTCATGTGGCATCTTATTGGGTCACGTGAGCTCTTAGTAACCTATTATGCTCTGGCCCAGCTCACTGACGTCACTGGTTGCCAGGAGCTGAGCAGAATGCTTTGGCTGGTGTCCCGCCCAGCTATTGGCAACCAGTGATGTCAGTGAGCTGGACAGGATGCCAGATGGAGGAAACGTGCACCCCCCGCTGCGCTGCCAACACACCCACTGAGCGCTGCACCCAAACACCCCTTCTCCCTGTGGCCTCAGGTGGTGAAAAATGTAGGAACGCCCTTGTTACTAACACTAAAAGATGGGTTTTTTTTTTTTTTTTTTTACTTTTTGTCCATGGATTGAAGAGGTTAATGGACTGTAAGAGTAGACAAACCCACCTCAGAGTGGGTGCCATGATACAGGAATCGGCAGGACAGTTGCAAGAGCTGGTGTCATGATTCATCCCCAGGTTGTGTCCCATTTCATGAGCAACTGTGGCACCAACAGAGACGGCGACCCTGCTGTGATCCTGGAAGTAAAAGGAAAGAGTCAGACAGCAAAAGACAATCACACTTTAGAAGACAAAGTCAGAAGATGGAGTTTGAGACAATTTTAAAGCGGATGTAAACAATGAACTTTCTCTTATCTGCTCCCTTTTGGTTTGTTAAATAAACCATTGAAAGTATTTTGTTATATCTGATTTCCCCCCCTTTGAGGGTCTTTATAGAAGGTGAGCGGCCCCACTGCGAGGGTAGTATACTGTGGTGCAAGGTGCCACTTGGCAGAGTATCAGAGATGCACGTGGCTATTTGAACACTTGGGAACGCAAACACATTTGTCAATTGTTTGCTTTCACCATATGAAAAATAGACATTTAAGTTTTATTGATTGAGAGACATTTTGAGGCACATATTGTTGGAATTAAGAAAAACATAGTTTTTTGGCACTTTATAGTTGCAATAGTTAGTGTTACATTATAGGTTATTTTGTTTGTGGTACAGGAAGGCTGGGGTATAGAATAAAGTGGATGGTGGAAGTAAGCAGGGATATGGGAATACACGGATTGGTTAATCTCTGATGATAGTGACAACCATATTATGTGAAGGTGATATTGGATATACCTGACCGTAGAAGAGAGTGCATAATCGTGCTTCTGCCTTGTGTATCCTTGTGGTCTCACCACAGCCTATGGGAAGGGGGAGGGCTTCTGACCTCTCCTTCCCTGGATAGATCCTTACTCGTCCTGAGATACCCAGATAGATATATTGCCTCTTATCCCCTGAGGAAGCATATCAGCGAAATGCGTTAGGAACAAAAAGGCACATATCTAATTCAATACATTGAGCACATCCAAGGTGTACTGGTCAGGGTAAGCAGAATTGGTGTACAACACTAACTTGCTATCAGTGTATACTGTGTTGAGCTCAAAGTTCTACTATAAGGCCAACATGCTGGCCATGTCCTGTTTTGTGATCTGCTTATAGAGGTATTGAAAAAAAAGTAATCTCACCTGAATGACACCACAGGAATGGGCTTCAGAACACATAGTACCCACAAAGGCCAATCCAACTGTAGCACCCTGAAAATCTGTGTCCCTGCAAACACAAGCAAGTCAAAGATGAATACAAAACTTATTTGAAAACATTTCATTTTACACAGTCAACATAAATGGCTAATATATTTAATGTAGATCTAATAACCTGTTTGTTATTCTAAAGAAAACAGGTACCTTAGAATTCCCACCCCTTGTTTCTGGAAAGTTGCACAACATTGTCCATCTCAGTGGTGGCATCCATAACTGGAAGGACCAAGGATTTAGGAAAGTCTTTGTGCCACTCTGCAGTGCAGCAATTTAGGTTTCTGTACAAATTCACATGAAACATGTTCAGGAACTACTGGAATGTGGACAATTATTTAAACTGTCCAATCATTAGTATTTGGTTATTTCATGACATGAAGGAAAGATTCTTCATGACCCCTTACATTACTATGTTGTCCTGTTTGTTCTCTAAAGGCAGAATCGTGTCTTTATGGAGCTGGCGTTTTGCACAGGTGCACACTCATGCTGGAACAGAAGAGGGCCTTCCCCTAGGCATTATCAGTACCCTTCATCTGAACTCATCAATTTGGAGGGGTGTCCAGATACTTTTGGACATATAAGATTCTTCATGACCCCTTACATTACTCTTTTATCCTGTTTGCTTTATAAAGGCAGAATTATGCCTTAAGGCCGTGACACACTGCACGCGAAGCAGCGCGGAGCGGTGGCGCGCTGCCTTTGCGAGCAGTGTGTCATGTCACTTTCTTCTCGGCACCTCAGCTTGCGAGAGCTCGCCGAGCTGAGCGTGCCGAGATGAACAATTTCAACTTCAGCCAATTGGCTCGCGCGTATAAACCGGCGCGACGGGATGCGACGTCTGCCCGGTTGTTACAGACGAGCCGATTGGCTGAAGGTGCAGTCAATCATCTGACTGCACTCAGCTCACACACTGCACGCGAAGCTCCGTGCCGGAGAGCTTTGCTTCGCTCTGCACGGCTTCGCGTGCAGTGTGTCACGGCCCTTAATGGAGTTGGCTTTTTGGACAGGGGCACGTTCATGCTGGAATCAAAAAGGGCCTTCCCCTAGGCATTAACAGTACCCTTCATCTGAACTCATTAGTTTGGAGGGGTGTCCATATACTTTTGGACATATAGTGTATGTATCACCACCTATGCTTTCCTATTAGGAGGTAGCAACTGCACAAATAAGAAACCAAGTAGCGTCCGCATTGATGGGGTGCTTACGTTATAAACTGGGCATTGTCATTAAATATTCTTGGGAGCAAAACTTGTTTTCTCCATGTACAGAACCTGTCAAGATTTATGTTGGCTGAGGTTGAGACTTCAAAGAGGTCTTTCTTATCCCAGAATTCGATCCCAATTAGTGCCACAAATGTACCGATTTGTTTATACACCTAGAAGAGAGTAAGCAAAAGATCCGTCAATTCTGCACTAAACTCACAGTTACAAGTTACGCTTAGTACACAGCAAGGTCAAGAAAACTGGGAAAAATTGGCCAACAGACATTATTATTATTTGTATTAATATTATTATTCTTAATAATAATAATCATGTCTATTATTTAGCTTATTTAAAAATGTACATTCTCAAAGCGCTTTGCAAGAGAAAGAAATACAACAACAGATACTAGACATGTGCGATTCGTTTAGAATCAAATTTCATATGAATTTTCTGAAATTCCGACATTCAGACACATCCGAATTTCCAAATTCCAAAGCATCCGAATCTGAATTTCCATTTCCGAATTTCGGGCCAATAACATGTGTTTTATGTGGCAACATGGGAGCCATATACAGTATATACATATAATACAAAAGCTGAGGCTCCTAGACCCGAATGGCATTCGGGATCCAAATTTCCCAATTGCATTCGAGAGCTCCCGAATGCCATTCGGGTCTGGGAGCCTCAGCTTTAAAAATATATGTATATGGCTCCCAAACCCGAACGGCATTTGGGAGCTCCCAAATGCAATTCGGAAATTCAGGTCCCGAATGCCATTCAGGTCTAGGAGATTCAGCTTTAGTATTAATATCTGTATTTGGTTTTCTGTGGTATTCACAACGAATATTCATAAACTCATCCGAAACTTACGACAATTCGTATTTCGTCTGAATCCGAAACCCAAACCGAATTGAATTTCGGATCTGAATCCCGAAAGAATGAAATATACGAACCAAATTTTTCTACAGCTTACATGTCTAACAGATACACACACACACACACAAAATGAACAGTTAGGTAAAGTCTTGTCTAAAGAAGAAAAGTTTCAGCTTGGATTTGAAAGAGTTTACAGAAGTTTACTCTGATGTTCCTGTGAACAGGAACAGGAACAGTTTGAAGTACACACAGAAGACCAGAATTAGAGGAGTGAAGGTTGCGATGGCGGGAGTGGTGATAAACGTTCAGACAGATAAAGGCGTCAAGCCATGCAGAGCCTTACAGACAAAGGACTCCAGCATATGAATAATATTATTACTTACACTAGACCTAATCAGGATTCAAGTTACAACATCTTGGCGTGGATTTAGGTATCTCGGCAAGTAGAGCATTACAAGAGTCAAGTCGGGAGAACACAAGTGTTTTGATCAGCTTTTCAGCCACAGTGTGTGATAACATAGGACGTAGTTGAGCAATATTTCTTAAGTGAAAAAACGATGTCCTGACAATATTCTTTACATGAAGATCAAATGTTAAGCTAGCCTCAAACATCACACCAAGATTTTTCAATTTAGACTGAAGCTAAAGTACAGTACCATCTACAGATAGAGTTACAGGACTGGCTTTACATAGCTAATGGGGGTTCCAATAAGCATGACTTAAGAAAAACAGCCAAAAATTAGAATCCAGTTGAGTGTGGTTGTATTTCTGAGTATCGGATCGGCATAGAAGTGATAATTAAGGCAATGTGACAAAAGTGGAAACATGTATTTGCTAAAAAGTAAGGGACTCAATATTGTACCCTGAGGGACACCGGACTTAACTGGACCAATTTCAGACTGGAATACACCAAGGGAAAGAAAGTGATAGTGATCAGTAAGATGAGACTTGAACCATTTAAGAGCAATTTTGGAAAACTCCAAATATGGTTTCAAGGCAAGAAAAAGATTGTAGTCTACAATGTCAAAGTCAGTACTTAGGTCAAGGAGAAAAATAGATTGGGAGTTGGATCTGAAGCTATAAAAAAGGTCATTAGTGACCAAGGTGGTTTCTGTGCTGTGCAGTTGTCAAAAAATATATTGGAGAGGTTCAAACAGGTTATTTACAGTCAGGTGATAAGACATGGTAGCACCTTCTAAAATCATAGCAAGGAAGAGTAATTTAGATATGGAGTGAAAGCTGTTTAACTTGTCCAGGTGCTCAATGAATCATTCATTAAATAGAACTAAAACAAGATTTAAATAAATGGCAGGGAATCAAGTCTGCTGGTGGAAGATTTTAGATGAACCTGTAAAGTTGGGTAATCCAGGAAGAGATATGGAAGAACCATGTGTTGTGGAACAAAATGCAATGCCGGACATAGTCCGTCTTGGAGGTTAAAAAAAAATAAAAAATCTAAGTCCTGTTTCAAAACTGTGCTGAGGCTGGTAATGTAGAGGGACAGTGCGGTTTTAGCATTCTTTTGATGGTGCTGTAAAGCTGTCTAGGGTTGCTAAAATGTTTTTTCAATGGTGTGGGAGAAATAGGCAGAGCTAGCAATTTCAATTGTATCCTTATATACTGAATGTAGGTTCTCTATGGATAATGAAGAATGGGGCCAGAATGGTGCCACCTCTGCTAAAGTTTCTAGGAGGCTGCTTTATTGACCTCAGGCAGTTATTGTACCAGTGAGTAGAATGAGAAAAGGAGACAGTTTGAGGTTTTTTTTTTTAAGGAGCACAGGTGTCAAGGGAAGTTGAAAGATCACAACTAAGGAAATGTATTTCAGCAAGACGATCAAAAAAAAAAAACGGAGCAACAAGATAGGAAGGAAATAATTAGCAAATTTGGGTTAATCAATAGAAGCCCAGTTGAGGCAATTTCCAGACGGAAAGGTGTTAATGTGCCCATACACCTGCCGATTATCGTACGATAATCGCGGGAAATCCCGCAATCGTACAATAATCGGCAGGTTTATGGAAGGCGTGCGACCGTTTCTACTGTACGGTCACATGTCTTTTGTCTCCCAAGCAGGTTCGAAAACCCGCCGAGAATCGTACGATCCTCGACGGGTTAGTGGCGTTCTCGGGAGACAAATGCCACACGGGTTGTGCGGCATTGGAGTAATCGGAGGCCCGCCCCTCAGCGGGGCGGGCTTTTGATGATCGCAAGTTCGATCTGCCTGTCCAAGATGGGCAGATCGTACAAGCTTTTAATTACTTTACAACCATCGCATGACTCATGTCGTGCGATGGTTGTAAAGTGTATGGCCAGCTTTAGAAACTAGAAATTCCAGATTGAAAAGATTAGCCATATAGTAACAGTCCTAGGCCAAGGGAAGAGCAAAAGGTGGACAAAAATAGTAATTTACAATGATAAGGTCCAAGGTTTTTCTTTTGTTATGCGTTGGGGCAGCAAACAAATGCAGTTAGCTCAAAGTACCAAAGCAAAGCCAGAAAACCCTTAGCTAACCTGCAAGAGTCTGAGACAATGTGAATAATAGGTATAAGAATTATCTTAAAACGGAGTCATAAAAATGAAAGTTGAAAAGCAAATCCACCTAAGAAGGCTTTACAGAGTTTGGTGTTTGAAAAACAGTAACAATAACAGAAGAATGTGGAACAGCGACATTGAGGACAAGACATTCACAAGAAGACCAATACTAGATTATATTATAATTATTATAGCAACAGGGCATACATTGTACAGCAAACTGTAAATAACAATGATGCCACCTCCTCTGCCAGATTAACATGGGAGGTCAAACAACCTATACCCTGAGGGATACGTTGGTTGAAAAGGAATAGTTTAGGTTGGAGTTGTGCTTTAACCTTTCCATCATTGCACCCTGTAGGCACACAACCTTTGACACTTAAAACAATACCTCTCTGCTACGATCACAGCAGGTACCAAAAGCAATTTCTTGTTTTACTGGTCCTAACCCATATCAGAATATTGTGACAGTGGGTAATATGCATAGAAGACATGACTGTATATCTAACGATGGTGGCCTATATCAGGAAAATGCTTCTTCTTTGCCTCTGATGTCTACAGGCACATACCTGTTTGTGGCTGATGGTAAATCTGACCCTGGTTTTAAATACAATGCAAACAAGACCAATACACAATAAACCTGCAATAAATATCTGTACGTAGCCTTATGTGCGGTAGAAAACTACTGAAAAACAGCAAAATGTCTACAGTTGTAAGAAGGATATATATAAACTTACCTCATTGACATAATTTATTATCTCAAAAATTCTTTTTTGTAAGTCTTCTTTGCTGTTGTTATACTTTACAAACTGAAGAGAAAGAAGGACAATTGTGTTTAAATAGCATTTACTCTCTGTAAGGCGTGACATTTTATAATATAGTGCCACATTGCTGTTCTTTAGTAAGTGGTACATAGAGGGCAATCTGTATACTGCATAGAAGCCATGGTTTCCATACACATCATTGATGATGGCCAAGAAACCTGAAACAGCTGTGTGCAGTCTGGAACAAAATGCTTTATATATAAGGCTATATTTGCACTATGATCTAGATGTTAATCTGGTCAAGTGGAGGAAAAATCAATAATTTGCATGGCTCCATCCACTGCCCTGAGATTAGGATTAATCAGCCTATTTTTGGGATATGTGATAATAATACATGTGAATACCTTCTGTTTTAAAAATGGGCTACATACAAAACCGTTAAAACACACTTCCAATATATCTGTTGACCAAAGTAACCAAACTTTGCCCCCCACTGGGGTGAAGTTACAATTTCCATCATGCATTTGTCTCTGGAGATCTTGCCTGTCAGTCTTGTGATGCCTTATGGGACTAGACGGACAAAGTTTGGGTACCCCTGACGTAAGAGAACAATAAGTTCTGCAGATAGTGTCCTGACTGAACCTGGATTTGAACCAGGTACCTCAGTGTTGCAAGGCAGCAGTGCCAAGCATTGAGCTGGCCAATAAAATGTGAGTGCCCTTGGCATGCAGTGGCAACCTGTTTGCTTCCACATGCCTGGCTGGATATTCTTTTGAACATAATTCTTAGCAAACTGGAGGAACAATCCTGAAGAAAAAAGGGACATCTGGCAATAATGAGTACACGTCACGAGACACAATTCCTCATAGCCCTGTGGGTTCATGTTATAATATAACAATTTTTCAATATAACACTAATTTTGAAGAAAGAATTGCATCTCTGAAAAACCAACTGCCCTAAACTGGGTGGTTCCCAAAGCAAATGACCATTTTCAGCTTAAACGATCAATCAGTTCCAAAGGAAAATCTAATCTAATTTGACCAAACCAATTTTTCTTTGTGGAGTTGGACTATTGTTTTGAAGTAAAAGATTGAAATGATAAAATCTACAATCATTTTTAATTCGGTTTATAGCCAGGATGAGGAAGGCTTGTCTCGGAAAAATGAGCCAGAGCTCAAAATTGTAGATTGTTCAGTCTACATAGTGTATTCCTCGTAGTGGACTGCCAAAGCCTAGGACTATAGACAGTTTAGTCTACATAAAGGGTCAGACTCATCCTATACCTCTTAGGCTCCATTCACACTGGAGCGGCTGTCGAATACATGTGGAGCCACTCTAAACAGAAAAAAACTATGCAGTTTAACGTGCATTGCTCAGACTAATAGCCGCAAATTAGCGGAATCCGTGCAGTTGTTTCACATATAGCGCTTGCGTCCCTTGCAGTTTTCCGCACGGAAAACCACGCGGCAAATGCAAACGCTATATGTGAATGGAGCCTTAGTGAATGGCATGGGCTTGTAGCCTTGTGTGACCCTAGTCCCAGAAATAAAACTTGGTAGTTGGTCCTACTAGATTGAGACCAATGGCACCTACTTTGGACGTCTCATGCAATAAAAGTTAACCATGTGCTAGATCAGGGGTAGGCAACCTTGGCACCAGCTGGAATGCTGAGGTTGCCTACTCCTGTGCTAGATTTAAAGCTCTATGAAGGTCTGCAGAAAATGCTAGCAACACAGATAAACTGATGTTTTGGACACTCATATGCAAGTGTTGATTATACATACCATGGTTTTATCTGCCACAAGGTAAAGCTGGACATACTTCTGAGAATTGAAGAAGTTTAGTTTCTGGAGAAAATGAGAAGGGAAAAGAATATAAGGAGACAGGAATAGAACATAATAGATATATAACATATTATGTTATGTTCATAACATAATAGAACATAAGGGAACATTAAGCTAACACTTAGCAAGTCAGAGCTATACGCCATGCAAACCTTTGGTGCCCTTGGTGGTGTCTCACTAGGGAAGATTTGGAGAGATTTTTTTAAAAATTGTCAATTTTACCTGAGCCAAAATTAGTTTCAAATTTAGCCATGTGGACTATATAGGCAAAAGTTTGTTAAAAAAAATTGCATGGCTTATTCTATCAAAGTGATGTGATCATCATGGCAGCACATCATGATCCAATGGCTTTGTATATATACAAAGCCATGGCAGTACTTACTTTGTTTATTAACACAGCCATATCACTGACAGTGCCAGCACCCAATGAAATGTGTCCATTTGTATTATAGGTAAGGTTAGGATTCCTCAATCTAAATGCCATGTTTCCAGCTTATGAGGGGCTGCTTTCTAGCACAAGGGCATGTGCAGGATAGGACCGTCTCTTAGCAAGCTATTTAATGCCCATTGTACCATACAAACCATCTTCATTTCACCATCACCGTTGACTCCAATACTCCTCTCCAAGATTTCAGCAAAGCACAAATTCTCAGTTTCACTAATCCCTACTGGCTCTGTAAGTTGCCACTTCTCATAGTAGATATATGTGACAGTATTTACAGTGGCTATAATATCAGTTAAAGATTTGGCGCAACAGGATTATAAGACGTCTCACCTCAGCATTGCTGCCCGATCGGGAAGATTTTAAAACCTTTCCTTCTGTCCACGTTGTATTGGTTACACCGCAGGTTTTGGGGGTCTCTTCCTTGTCTTCATATATAGCATGTTCTCCATCGTCTGTCTGATTGAGAGGTTCAATCAAGAATCGGCGATTACGAGTATGAATGACGCCACTAAAATGACAGTAAAATAAATCTCATTACCCTGCTCCTTACCCCAGCTCACCCTGATCCCCCCCTCCTAGCTTAGCTCCCCCTGCTCCCCCTCCCTAACAGAGTACTGGCTCTGTGCTTAGAGATTAGAAGTCTGGACGGCTGCTGAGTCTCTGTTGGTAGGGGGACGGGAGGCTAGCTTAGACAAAGTCTTCAATGCTTCTGCTGTAAACATTGAGGATGAATTGCTCAACAGCACCTGTAGCTACCGAGGTCAGTTATGGATTGTTTTAAAGCCAATTTAATTCTAGTTAAGAACATACAACCATTTCCAGGTACAATAGCTGCTTGATTATGTCTTACATTATGGAGGCAATTCAAATTATGCCTTCTTTCTAATTTTTTGGTGATTGGCACAGAAGATAGGACTATATATAGTTTCTAGGTAGGGATTTGTATGTCATCATGGTGGAAGAGTATGGCAACAATGTCCTCTCACACAGACAGCAGGTTAATAGGAAGTAGGTTGATGTCTTGAGTTTAGTCAAAGTAGATATAGCATTTTAATGTCATTTGTAGTCCTATACACCTGACTCCTGTAAAAAATTTTGAGGTTGGTGCTCTCAAAAGGAAATTGGTTTCTGCTTTTCTTAGTTTTATTGTGCAATGCCCTAATCTAGCATTTGACGCGCAGTGGCCAGTTGCAGCTAAACAAGATGTGAGAACAGAAAACAGACTTAGGACACAAATGTTTGCTCTAATTAAAGATAATTATCCATCATTTTAAAAGAGATAAAACATGGCAGCTATTTAAAACCTGCTAGCATTACCTATGCATTTTCTAACATCTTACCTAAGGCCATTGCAAATACAGATGGAGACCAGAGAATCAACATCCTGTTTTGTATGTCCCTGATAGCAGCAGTGATCCTGCAAGAGACCAAACACAAGAAGATTAATAAGACATAACACCCACATAACTAGGGTTGCCACCATTTCTTCAAATGAAACAAGAATACTCAAGGGGCATGCACGGCAATTCTTTTTTTTTTTTGAGAATATAGGAGAGAGCGAGGAGAGGCAGCCAGGAGAGAGAGCAAGGAGAGACAGCCAGGGGAGGGAGTAAGGAGACCTTCTGTAGAGGATTACAAATCCCAGTAATACATTATACAGCAATACAAAATTATATGAAGCTACATACTCTGTGTTGCTCCGGGGTGGCAGCCTGATGTCTCTGGGGTCTCAAGTGGCCTGTGCGGGCTCTCACCAGGGCTGTGCACACTCTCAGGTGGACTCTGTGAGCTCTCAGGTGGACTCTTCGGGCTCTCAGGTGGGCTGTGCTTACTCTCAGGTGGACTATGCGGGCACTCAGGTGGACTATGTAACCCGGACACAGCCTTCTAAACCCGGACTGTCCGGGTCAATCCCAGGCAGGTGGCAACTCTGTTTTTATTAATTAGCAAATAACTTTGCCATGCTTTGTACCAGAAACATAATTTTGTTTTCATTTTTAATGGGACTGTCCTTCAACTGTTTGTAGGCTGGACAATTTTCATTATTATTATTCAATTTTATTATCCTTAGTAGGTAGAGTAAGTTTGGCAATGAGAGCTGCAGGATATGATTAAATAACTGGGCGAAGAGGGGAGAATGAATGTAGAGTGAAAGATGGTCCTTGAGAAGGTCTAATGCCTACTCACAATTAATCAGCAGGCCTTATATAAAACAGCCACTGAGCCCATATCCAGAACATAATATTCCCCATTTACCAGATTCTCTGGGCTGGTTGTCACTCGAGTCCCATCATTCAGATAGGTTGTCTCTGTGTAATTTTCTGATAGCAGTCCCCTGTAGATAACACCAAAGAAAAGTAGAACATTAGCTGCAATTGTATGAACATGCAACATAATGCATTTAATAGAACAGACACACTGTGAACAAGCAAGAATTAGCGACAGGGACATGTTTTCTGTGTCTGCTCTTCTGTTCTGCTAAGTTGCAGTTCTTGGTCAACAGAAAGGTCCTTTATTATTATATTGTACCAATGACAGCTCACCACAAGTCTCCCTCTAGAACAAACCAACACGTCTTTGCAAAGCCAGCACTCCCTGTGTTGAGCTAAAAGGCCATGTTTATTAAAATCAGGATTTTAGACCACATTCAGTTAAATTACCTTTTAGCACAAAGCTGGGAGTGCTGAACCCACACCTCTGGGGCCTTATATACAGCCCAAGGGGCGCTATTGGCCCTTGGTTTTGCCGACGGCCTCTTGATCCCCGGCACCCAGCAGTGAGAACATTGATTTTTAAAGTAGCTGTAGTGATCTCCAGCAATCTGCAAGTAATATCTCGCCAATCTCTGACTGTCTCCGTCCCCAGGTTGATCTAGTAAGTGTGCAGTCTCTGATAGTCTTCTTAACGTTACATATACTGAACATTATGTGTGGCCGCTTTGTGACATCAGTTGCACATATTTGCAGGCACACAACCAATTGGAATATAATTCAAATCTGACAAGCAAAGTATTTTGTTCAGTGTGGTCATTTGAGTCCATAGTCCTCATATTGGCTGATTGATATTCCCATCGGACACTGGTCAGCTTTGCGATTACTGTTCATGAGGTGGTTCCTTAAAGCACGTACCTAAAATGGGTCATGATTCTGACTGCTAGAGAATTGGTACTTTAAAAAAAATCAGTCCACCCTTCAAGTGGGTTTTATTTCGATGGGCTGAGACAGCCATTGGCTTCTTTTAGATACTCCCAAAAATGAGATCTCCCTACCATATTTCTCAGCTTTGTTCCTGTCCTACCCACCTTTGTGTGCTCCAGAACATCCTGCTGCATTTCCCATGGTATAAAGTGAAAATTCTAATAGGGAGAGTGTCACCCCCTCATAATGATCACCAAGTGAAGAAATCCCCAAGTTGCTCAACTTTATATTACCTTTGAAAAACTAATTATCAGGGCTGAGTGGATTGACCCTTTAAGTAGACATAACCACG
>NW_017307155.1:301050-316400 GCF_000935625.1 Nanorana parkeri
CCCCCCCCCATAAAAAAAAAGATAAAATAAAAAAAATTGCTGTAAATGTAAACATTCTCAATAGACACAATCTTTGTAGATGTGTAGATTGATGTAGTAGCAGTTGACACACTAAGTAGTTAAAAAAAAATAATAAACTAAAGTACAACTAAAAGCTTCTGAATGACAGTCCATACAAGTACCAAATCTGGTTAACGTGTGATCACATGCATCAAAAAGTGGAACCAAAATGTAATTAACCTTCCTTGACCGAGCCAAATCCTTCATTTGTGTCCCACACGCTCCCCCTCCCAGCCACTGCTGCTCACAGTGGGAGGCTTTCAGCAACACAGGCAGTGCTGCCAATCCAGAAAGCAGTGGGCAAGACTAGGTGTGGCCAGGTGTTGATTGATGAGCTTCAGCCTGAGGCCTTGTTCACACCAAGCGCGTTCCAGGAGCAGAGCAGTTACAGACCGGAGCAAAACTGCGTCCAATGTATTCCAATGGTATTTTTAGCTCCAGTTCACATCGCAGCGTTCCAGAGGAGGTAAAAAAACTGCAGCAGGCCCTATTTTACCTGCTCTGGAATGCATGCAAACGCATCAAAAACGCAAATGCCCTGGAACGCACTGAAAGCCCATTTTAAACTTTAATTAATTTGTTATTTCTTTTTTTACCAAAACGGCCCGAAACGCATCAAAAAACACTGCAAACCCCACTGCACTGCGTGTGCAGAAACTCATGCAGATCTGCTCTGCATTTGGTGTGAACAAGGCCTTATGAATCAGCAGTGACAGGGGTGTAACTAGAAATCACAGGGCCCCATAGCAAAATTTTGTATGGTGCCCTGTGATGTCTAGTTATGCCACTTGCAGAGCCCACCTGATAGACCAAACAGCCCACCTGAGAGTGACCCTGCATAGCCCAACATAGACTCTCTATGGCGTGCTCTGCAGGGTCTCAGGTGGGCTGCACACCTCTTACCTGTAAGGGCGGTCCGCCTCTGTGGTCGCTGGGCCCTGCCTCCTCTTCCGTCCCCGGGCCCCGCCTCCTCTTACATCACTGGCCCCTCCTGCTCTTAGGTCGCCGGGCCGGGCCCCGCCTCCTCCTTCACTGCAAACGCCGGGTCCAGTCTCTTTTGCAGCAGCTGCTGGCTGTCACTGACACAGCTCAGGGGCAGATGTGAGGAAGAACGCACCACTGCACACATAACTGACAGGTTGTCAGTGATCTAACAGCGGCGCGTTCCTCTTGACAGCCAGCACCCTGATATGCCATAGCGGCCCGCACGGCATCAGAGGGATGCCCTGGCCGGGCCCCCCTGTGCCCGGGCCCCATAGCGGCCGCCTGGGTCGCTATGGCGATTGTTACGCCACTGAGCAGTGACAATGTCAATTGCCAACCACCCTGTAACATCTCATTCCACTGTAGTGCATCCAGACACAGCCTACATGAGAGTGGCAAGTCTGCTCTGAATTCAAAAGCAGTGCAGCTTTGTTGCCCCCCTATCACAAGATGCTGCATTAGGTGGACTTCACTGGCGAGACCAACAGGTATTTGTGGGACTTTGCAGGGGAACTAAGAGAAAGCTGTGAATGTGGATAAACTTATAATCAAGTGCCGCAGCAGGTATTGTTTTAATGGGAGGCAAGTGTTCTATATTTTGCAAGCATGCGAGTTAGAGAAAGTAAACTGAGTGGAGGTGTACTTATCATTCAAAAACACATTCCTAAGCAGTAAATCTTGTCTAGAATGTAGACAGACCTGAAAGTAGAGTTTAATATTTAATGTAACAAGAGATAAGAGTGAAAGTGCTGTTTATAGATCACTGACTAACTATCAGCACCAACAGTGTCAAAAAATATCATTGTAACTTTCCATGACATGTAAACAAGTTAATCTGCGCTTCTGGAGGGGGGTGATAATAAAGGAATAAATGAATTAAAATTAAATATGTGAATAAATTGTGAAAGAATAATTAAAACCCGAAGCTGCTCTGAAGAGGGATGAATCCTAATATGATCGAAAAAAGCAAAGCGCTAGGGGAAAAAATGTGCAAAGGAGCGAAGGGTAGGTGTTCGGGCAAAAACCGATTTGTAAATCTGTTAGGTGTATAGCTGTGTAAAAACCAAACTAGAACACTATAAATAAATAGAGAGGCTCCAACTGTATAAGTTATACAATTAAAATCAAAAAGTCAAGTCCAATAGATTATATAGTTAATAAGTGCTAATAAACATCAAAAAACGTGTCCAAATAGGTAAAATAATCCGGTGAACGGTGAACTCCGTGTGAAAGAATGCAAATATACAAAGATAGCAAAGTGCTTGAAGATGATCCGAACAGCCCAAAGGGAAGTTGAAAGAAAGCTCGTAGCTCGTAGCTTCATCGCAATATAACCCTTATCATGTTATTATTAGATTGGATTAGTTTTATTAAGATATTTAATCATGTTTTCTGATATTAACTGCTATTTTAAGGGATATTTGAAACGATCTGCTAAGTCTATATTTTAATTGTTCAGTGATGTGTCTGTTTTTACGTTTTCGTTACGCTGCCGCCCAATTGGTTTACTTGGAATTGGGACCAATTAGCGGAGTGTATTTATATGATTCACCTCCTGTCTCTTGCATCCACTCCCCTTCTGAGGAAGTCACATGACGAAACGCGTCGAGGAGAGTAGATGCTGAGTTTACAGACACGAGGTTTTATGCTGGTTTTTGTGCTGATTTTAGCTGGCCGAAAATTCTTTTTGCCTTTTTGCCTTGTAAGCCTATTTCTTGAATAAAAAAACTTTTTAAGGCTTTATATATTACGCTATGAAGGTTCTCTCTTTTGTTCATCTTTAAAAATCTGCGGGACATACGGCAAAGCACTTTGGTAACACTCCATCCGAAAGGATTGGACTCCTCATCCCTGAGATGCAGCCAGCGGCATAGAGGGGAAAATCAAGTGTTTCGGCAGCCGGGACTCGCAGAGAAGTCTTCTATGCTCAAGTCTAACCACGCCACCACTCGCTACGAGCTTTCTTTCAACTTCCCTTTGGTGAGTACCCACCCGAGAGGGGCTGTTCGGATCATCTTCAAGCACTTTGCTATCTTTGTATATTTGCATTCTTTCACACGGAGTTCACCGTTCACCGGATTATTTTACCTATTTGGACACGTTTTTTGATTTTTTGATGTTTATTAGCACTTATTAACTATATAATCTATTGGACTTGACTTTTTGATTTTAATTGTATAACTTATACGGTTGGAGCCTCTCTATTTATTTATAGTGTTCTAGTTTGGTTTTTACACAGCTATACACCTAACAGGTTTACAAATCGGTTTTTGCCCGAACACCTACCCTTCGCTCCTTTGCACATTTTTTCCCCTAGCGCTTTGCTTTTTTCGATCATTGTACCACTTCATTGCCTGCATAAAAAGGGCAGTGATAAAAATGCACTTGCTCTGGTTCTTATGGCAGCCATTTACAGAACCTATGAAAAACATATACAACACAATAATAATATTCAAATATTGAAGAAAATAGCACGCCATATGCTGAAATATGTATAATCTGTCATTGTCATCTGTCATGTATAATCTGAGCCTCTGTACAGAGTGCTTCTCCCCATTGAGAAACTCATGAATGAAGAGGAGGAGGTTAACAGTTGTAATACCAGTGAGCAAGGCTCAATAATAGCTCATGAGGATTTTAATTTAGTCCCCAATACTGAGAATTCCCACTGGAAACCAGTACATAAGAAACGTAAAAGAGAGAGAGAAGGGTTAGCCATTCCTCCTCTAATTGATCACGATCCCAGTTCCCAAAATAGAAGACCCCCAAAACACTTAACCCGTCCTAATATACCCCTCTCACAACGGTATCATCCCTTAATGGAACAAGAGGAGGTCAATCAGGAATCCCCGTTTGGACCTAATGATTTAACCCCCAAAACACAGGTTTTTCCGGAACATACCCGCCACAATCCCCCCTACAAAGACACATTTTTAAGGAGACACATGAGTCATCCACCCCAGAGAGGAAGGCGCCCTCCCTGGACATACAGAGACCAAACGGGATGGGAAGATCGTACGGAACGGAATTGGGGAGACCAAACATATACAAGGGGAAGGGGAAGGAAGGGTCCTTATGGGAATCAAAGACCCCACTTCCGAAACCAAAAACCACAAGGAGGGGCTGCAGAGGAGGACGGAAATTACGTAACAAGGTACAACAGAACATGGTAACAGGAGGCATTTTTAATCTAAGTTCGGTCCCTCTTAGTGCTGATGAGGAGAGGGTCCTAAACTTGGGATTGAAGTATGCCCCCGTGCACAATCTAAACAAATTTTCCACTTATGTAGACCTTCAGAAATTTATTAGAAAACTTAATATAAAAAAGTACTATTCTTCCTCGTCTAATACGATTATACCTAACACCACCACCACCCATGAGAGAAAATATATATACACTCCACTTAAAAACAACTCTATTTTTAATCCCAAAAATAATTCCAATCACTTCGTCGAAGTATTTAAAAGCTTAGTGGAAGAGGACATTAGGTCCCTAAATATAAGACATTTTAAAAATAAGGAATATATTAATAAAGGAATTGAGTCTCTTGAGGATAGAAAAGACATTGTCATTAGGCCCGCGGATAAAGGTGGAGGGGTCGTCGTGATGAACAGAGCTTACTATGAGTCCGAAATGAACAATATTTTACAAACTAAGGACACTTATAAACTTCTAAAGAAAAATCCCACTTATGAATTTAAAAAGGAATTAACAGTTTTGATCAATAAGGGTTATAAAAACGAACTAATAACGAAAAAAGAAAAAGAATATTTACTACCTTCGGTGAGTAAATTACCAACTATCTATTTTCTTCCTAAAATCCATAAGGATAAGGTTAAACCCCCAGGAAGACCCATAATTAGTGGTATTAATTCCCTTACAGCACGACTTGGGGAATTTATTGATTATCATTTACAGCCTCTGGTAATTAAGACTGAAGCATATTTAAAAGATACTAAGGATATATTAAAAATACTCTCTAACCTCACAGAAGAGATCAATAACGATATCACATTAGCTACCGTAGATGTAGCTTCTTTATATACCTGTATACCCCACAATAAAGGTTTGAAAGCTATTAAGTGGGCTTTTTGTAAATACGGACACCTTAAGGTTAAACAATCCGATTTTATATTAGATTGCCTCCAATTTGCTATGGAAAAAAATTTCTTTTGGTATGGAAATAACTTTTATTTACAAGAGAAAGGTGTAGCCATGGGGGCTAAATTTGCCCCCAGTATGGCTAATTTATATATGGCCCAGTGGGAGGAGGAGTATGTTTTTAATACATCAATTAAATCACTGGTCCTCTGGAAACGCTATATAGACGATGTCCTTATCATTTGGAAAGGGACACCATCCTCTTTGGAATGTTTTATTAATAGTCTTAATAGTAACGATTTTAATTTACGTTTTACATCTACCATCAGTAAATCCATGGTACATTTTTTAGATTTAGAGATTTTTAAGATCGAAAATAATTTTAAAACCAAAACTTATTTTAAACCTACCGATAAAAATGGATATATCCCTATCCAGAGTTGCCACCATTCACATTGGCTGAGAGCCATCCCTAAGGGACAGCTACTACGGATCAGGAGGAATTGTACCGACCAGACAGATTTTCATGCACAATCCCAGGTTTTAGTTGATAGGTTCATAGAAAAGGGTTACAGGAGAAATGATTTGCATATAATAAAAGATAAAGTGGGGAAGTTAGATAGAGGAGCTCTTATACATCAGGGTTCCAAAAATAAAAAAACTGATGTTCTCCCAATATCTTTTATAACAGATTATTCAGCACAACATCGTGATCTGGAAGGCATTATTAAAAAACACTGGGGCATTTTGAAAAGAGACAAAACACTGAGCACCTTACTCCCCCCCCAACCCAAAATTATTTATAGAAGAGCACCTACCTTAAGAGACAAAATATCGAAAAATGTGATTGATCCACCCACACATACAGTCTCTTTTTTTGAGGGGGTTGGTTTTTACCCCTGTAAGAGATGTATAGGTTGTAGAGTTACAAGCCTCAGAACGAAAATTAATTCCTTCAGATCCAACACCACTAATAAAGAATATAAAATAAAACCATTTATTTCCTGTACCAGTCGATATGTAACTTATCTTTTAGAGTGCCCCTGTGGTCTCCAATACGTTGGTAGAACCACTAGGGAACTTAAAAAAAGAATAGAAGAACACATTAATAATATTAAAAAGGGATTCACAAAACATAGTCTTTCCAGACATTTTAAACTGGTCCATAACCAAGACCCTAGTGGTTTAAAAATTTGTGGGATCGATAAAATTAAAAATCATTGGAGAGGCTCCCACCTCACTAGAGATATTTCTAGGAATGAGTCCAAATGGATTTTTCTTTTGGACACTATGGCACCCAGAGGACTGAATATAGATTTCGATCTTAACTGTTTTCTCGCTAACAACTAATTAATATTTATTGGGATTCATAATTATTTATTTATTTGATATTATCCATTTCTTCTTCAGTTTCACATTATTATGTTATTTAATTTTCACCTACCTAGTTATTAAATGCACGGTGCATTATTATTACATTACATTATATTATTATATCTTTTATATACTAATCATTATATTGTTTAATGTATATTATTTAGTTCTCGATCACCCTTCCACATATACCCCAACATTGTTAGGTCCATTTCACACAATTTTAGCCTTCGCCGTATATTATTTTTACACATTTATGATCTCTCTAAATAGATTGCGCATATTTTTTCACAGTTGATACACTTCTCACAGCACTATATTTATTAATTAAGATCTAGTTGTACATAAGTTTCAATTGTATTAATTTCGTTTATGGATCAATTTGTTTATAGATCGACCCTATTGTGCCCTTTCACTCTGAAATTGACTGTCCAATTATCTATTTTTTAGATCGGCTGTATATACCTCTAAATTGATATACAAGCCTATGTAATATTTTTTCGGATTGCAACCTCCTTTTGTCGGTTCTATATAGAGTTCTTAGTCTATTTTTTATCGTAATATAACCCTTATCATGTTATTATTAGATTGGATTAGTTTTATTAAGATATTTAATCATGTTTTCTGATACTAACTGCTATTTTAAGGGATATTTGAAACGATCTGCTAAATCTATATTTTAATTGTTCAATGATGTGTCTGTTTTTAAATTGATATACAAGCCTATGTAACATTTTTTTCGGATTGCAACCTCCCTTTGTCGGTTCTATATAGAGTTCTTAGTCTATTTTTCATCGCAATATAACCCTTATCATGTTATTATTAGATTGGATTAGTTTTATTAAGATATTTAATCATGTTTTCTGATATTAACTGCTATTTTAAGGGATATTTGAAACGATCTGCTAAGTCTATATTTTAATTGTTCAGTGATGTGTCTGTTTTTAAGTTTTCGTTACGCTGCCGCCCAATTGGTTTACTTGGAATTGGGACCAATTAGCGGAGTGTATTTATATGATTCACCTCCTGTCTCTTGCATCCACTCCCCTTCTGAGGAAGTCACATGACGAAACGCGTCGAGGAGAGTAGATGCTGAGTTTACAGACACGAGGTTTTATGCTGGTTTTTGTGCTGATTTTAGCTGGCCGAAAATTCTTTTTGCCTTTTTGCCTTGTAAGCCTATTTCTTGAATAAAAAAACTTTTTAAGGCTTTATATATTACGCTATGAAGGTTCTCTCTTTTGTTCATCTTTAAAAATCTGCGGGACATACGGCAAAGCACTTTGGTAACACTCCATCCGAAAGGATTGGACTCCTCATCCCTGAGATGCAGCCAGCGGCATAGAGGGGAAAATCAAGTGTTTCGGCAGCCGGGACTCGCAGAGAAGTCTTCTATGCTCAAGTCTAACCACGCCACCACTCGCTACGAGCTTTCTTTCAACTTCCCTTTGGTGAGTACCCACCCGAGAGGGGCTGTTCGGATCATCTTCAAGCACTTTGCTATCTTTGTATATTTGCATTCTTTCACACGGAGTTCACCGTTCACCGGATTATTTTACCTATTTGGACACGTTTTTTGATTTTTTGATGTTTATTAGCACTTATTAACTATATAATCTATTGGACTTGACTTTTTGATTTTAATTGTATAACTTATACGGTTGGAGCCTCTCTATTTATTTATAGTGTTCTAGTTTGGTTTTTACACAGCTATACACCTAACAGGTTTACAAATCGGTTTTTGCCCGAACACCTACCCTTCGCTCCTTTGCACATTTTTTCCCCTAGCGCTTTGCTTTTTTCGATCAACTTTCCATGACAGTGGCATTTAATGAATAGGGGTGAGAGTAAATATTTACTGGCTATCCTCCAGTCTAAGTACAGGTAGCCAAACGTAGATCAATTATTGGACACTTTTTTTTTATTCCAACGTCACGTACTGCGAGCCTTGATTGTTGAGATTTGGATTTGAATAGACTTGAGACCTTAAAAGGAGAACTAGGAGGCGAGTGAAAAATCACTCAGACTCATAGTTCGAGCCGACATGTGACAATTAAACTATCACACGTCAGCTCGGGAAGGGAGGGAACACATACCGTTGCTTGCTCACTTCTCGATCCTGTCCCTACAGAGAGGCGTGACTGTCATGGCTCCCTGCAGGGATCCCCCTCACCCCCCCTCCCCCTGTCCGATCCTCCAGCTCTAACTGGCGGAACGGACGGGGGAGGGGACAGGTACAGCTGGCTCTGCCTCTAGATAGGCAGAGCCCGCTTTCACTCAAGCAGCTGGGTGGATCTCAACAGTAATGTCGGGATCGGTCCTGGCTGCGGCGGTCTCAGTATACCGCGAGTTGTAGCTCGCGGTATACTGAGCTTTGGGTCACGGGAGGACGCTAGTTTGTGTCCTCCCATGACCCGTAGGAGAACTATGGGGAAAAACACTGACCCCCATGGTTCGCCTTCAAAAACAATTTCACCCATATGGTAATCATCATCAAATTCATAAATTTAAGGAGTCAGTTTTTAGCCTATGGACATGTTGCACAATAATCACAATATTACTGGCTTTTTGTGTCACTGCATTGATTCATAGCAGCAGCATCGAGTTCATTACACAGCAAAACTGGAACTTCCAGTCTCATATGAGCTGATTTAGTAAAGGCAAATAGGCTTTTCTATTTTGCAAGGGAATTCTACCTTAGCTTAGTGAATAAGGTGAAGCTCTGCTGACTTTCACCATTCAAGCATGTCACATGTGATCCTTCTCCAACCACATCTGTTATCATCCAATCATTTTCCTTGCATGTGATTGGGCATTCGTGGCCAAGTGAATTTTCACCACATTCACTAAGCTAAGAGAATATTCCGTTCCATAGTGAACAGTCTATTTGCCTTTAGTCAATAAACCCCATAGTCTTTAGACCAATCAGTTACCTATAGCTAGAAAGGTTTCCATAAGAAATTTACATGGTCTAAAATTATACAGCCAACATAGGGTACCAAGAGACAGGTTCCCCTTAAGCCTACGAGAGCAGTTGGACATGCAAGAAGTTGACTGCAGTCAGACAATAGGATTGGTCAGCGGGTTTATCAACAAAAACCATTCGGCTTAGCAGAGCATTTTTATTGCTCAGAACAGATGAGAGGCCCTGGCAGATGCGACTTGCTCTGCCTAAAGTGACACTAAACTCAGGAGTTAAATCTTAAAAATGCATTCAAGTACCATAACTATTAAACAGAAATCTTATTTGTGTATCACTCGGCTGTAGATGCTCCAATCATCTCTGAATTGGTGCGAGAAACAAAAGCAAAACAAAACAAAAAAAAATGACAAATAAACAACATATCACTTTACATCTTCAAGTGAACAACCTCCATACTATGAGGTTGTTTGGTTAGGTCACTAGACATTGCAGGCAGGTTCTCACAATTGGCAATTCCAGCGTAATCTAGTCTCATTGCTATGCAATAATAACATCTGGCATATCACACAGGACATTCGGGAGGATATGTAGGTTTGGAAGTATGAGCAATCTTTCAGGACAATGGCCTGTGATCAGATGGTAGTAGGACCCAAGAAAAGTTGTAGGACCCAAGAAAAGTTGGTTTCTTGGGTCCTACAACTCACTGAGCTTTTGTGGGCCCCAGTGCATATCGATTCCCAGTCATCCGTCTGAATGTCTTGGTCCAGTTCCCTCTCCCAGGTGGCTCTCAGGGTGTCAGATCTGGCTGGGGTAGATGGACGTAGTAGGCCGTAGGTCCAGGAAATGAGGTGTCGGGAGGGTCCCTTGCCCAGACATGCCTGCTCAAAGCTGGTCAAGGATCGAGCAAAAAGTGTGCGGCCATTCTCCTCGAGATGCAGGCCACGCCCCCCGGCTCGATGCTAATTGACCGGGATGCCGACATCTAAGTTCCATTTAGCTAAATGCATTTTAGAAGCACCAAGACGAAGGGGTTTAATATCTTACAGCTCATTTACTTTCTAAACCAGCCACGGCCTGAATACAAATGTCTCTCTGCCAGCAGCTGCAGAGTGGGACCTGTACTCCCTGTGGGGAAGTAGTGGTCTCTCTACATAGGTTCAAATGGATTATGGCTTCCGCACAGAGAGCAGTGATCCCACTTCAAGCTGCTTTGTAAAGAGTCTCGGGCGGCCGCAAAGGATCTTGGGGCGGGCACATGCGCAGTTCAGATGTTCGGCCGGGAGACGAGGAGAGACACAAGGTAAGTCTATGGAACAGAATGCACTCGCACAGACCCTGTGGGACGTCAAAGGAGAGGAGGACAGAGGAGTCAGCGCTGGATCGGAGACCCGCACCAGCGCTGGAGGCACAGCTGAAAAAGGACAGTGAAAAAGAAGAAGATGATCCGATTAAGGCATTATTTAACCTTTAATGTCACTTTAAGGATTTAAAAACTCACCTTTTCTCCTTTAAACATTGGAAATCTTCCCCTCCTTCCCCCTTGTTTGAAATCTTCACTGGTTATGGAGTGCTTGGGCAAGCAGAATTCAGGCAGAGCCGCCCTGTTAGTGGCTCTACCTGAACCTTGCTCCACCCTACTGGCAGACACCACACAGCCAATGCTAAGAGTCACATGACCCAAAATTTCCCAGGGTTACAGGAAATTGGAAGATTTTTTGATCTGTTATTACCATCCATTATTATTTCTCAGACGGGCATTTTTTAATTAAGCAGCATTCTGTTTATAATTAAGGTTTAATAACTTGATAGAAACAATGTAACAAGGAAGTACAGAATATAACCAGAGGACAGTATATTAAGCAGGTAATAATTAAAAAAAATTCCCGTCACAGCAGATTTGGTATGTATTCCTGTAACAAGTCACTGACACACTGAATGCATGCAGTGTACTATGTTTCCATTGATACAGAGCCAATTCTACCACTGTGCTGGTTAGGGTTACCAGATGTCCCATTTTTAGCAATGCCATCCCTTATTATTAATACAAATATTTACTATTCCCCCATTAACCTCAGTCTGCAATGTATGACTAATAAAAAAAAAAACTAATCTGTAGAGTCTGTGCCACAATCTTATTTATACATATTTAAAAGGGTAACTGCACTTTAAAAATATAAAAATGGAAAAAATAATAAAAAAATAATAAGCATATATAAAAAAAATTGAATGCAATATGGAATGCCTCCAAAATGTCACTTCCTGCTTCTGTGATTGGTTGACTGATTTTCCCAGAAGTCTGTACTAAGATACAAGTATCATTTTTGCCATCTCTTGCAATAGGAATTTTGTTGATGGTGAGATACTCCCTAAAGCTGGCCATACACCTTACAACCATCGCAAGACTTTCGTCTTGCGATGGTTGTATGGTAATTTAAAAAACGTACGATCTGTCCCTTCTTGGACAGGCAGATCGTACTTGCGATGATCGCAAGCCCGCCCCGCTGAGGTGCGGGCTTCCGATAACTGAAATGCTGAACGGGCAGTGTGCGCTTGCGCACATCGGCCCGTGCGGCATTTCCCACGATTATCGTTTGATAAATCGGCAGGTGTATGGGCACCTTAAAGGTTCATTACTACTAAAGGGATGCCGACACTGCACCTTTTCTCATTACAACACAGAAAGTCCACCAGCTGGTTATAATGAACCCAGACCCTCCCAGTCAGGGATCAGTCTGGAAAGGACATGCTGCAACAAACAGTGCTTTCTTCAGAACAGAGTTTGCTAAAATCCTTCCAATGTACACAAATCACCCAGAGAGGATTAGCAACAAAAGTGGAATTGCTCTTTAAAGTGGACCTATTATTAAAGATCACAAAATCAACAGAATACATCAGTACTTTGAAACCCTGTATTATTCTTAGTAATATTTTGTCTCTTTTTTTCTGAATTAAAATAAAATGCTCAGTTGCTTCTTTGTGTGACCTAAAGCCTAGGCAAAAATCACATGGTCTCTCTGCCTACCAGAGTTTGATCTGTTCTTCCACCCAGTACTTCCAGACATGGTGGAGTCAAATGAAGAAATAAAGTCACCAGCACTCCAAATGGTAATTTAGCAATAGTCCATTTATTGACACATTGCCATTCTATGCAAGCCCTTTCGGGACCTCAAGGGGTCCCCTTCATAGGGCTCAGAATGACATTTGAGCTTGATGAAGGGGACCCCTTGAGGTCCCGAAAGCGCTTGCATAGAACGGCAATGTGTCAATAAATGGAATATTGCTAAATTACCATTTGGAGTGCTGGTGACTATTTCTTCATTCGAGTTTCTCACGGTGCCACCCGTGGTCACTACAAGCACCCACCCGTCTTCACGGGTCCTTAGATGTTCCGGTAAGGAGTGCAGCAAGACCTCTGGTTCCTAATGGTGGAGTAAGTGACACATCCTTTGCCTTCCAACAATGAAGCTTTTGGGGGCTGCCAGCCAGCCTACCAACCACCAACCACTCAGCATTGTCACATAAGGCAGGGGCATGCCATAGATTGTGCAGTTATCAATACAGAGGTACTGTCCTTATTTTGTGGGACATTATGCCAGGATTGGGGCAGCAAGGGGAGTGGACATAAAAGAGTGTAAGCCCAGGGTGGTTGTATGGGTTTGGATTTTCCATTTCCTTTTAGAACAAGTTAACGTTAAGTTAATTTTTTTTCTTCCTGAGTCATTGACTCACCCTTCTCCAACCCCATCTGTTATCTG
Organism: Nanorana parkeri; assembly: GCF_000935625.1. Taxonomy (NCBI): domain Eukaryota; kingdom Metazoa; phylum Chordata; class Amphibia; order Anura; family Dicroglossidae; genus Nanorana; species Nanorana parkeri. Next base: position 314,249 of record NW_017307155.1, read on the forward strand.
ATGCAGGTGTAATGGATCGATTCTATAAGCGTCACACTGTATACCCATGGGTACATTTTTTGATCTGGCATTAATCCAGTGATCTGAAATTCTTCTTAATTAAGGTCGGATTTACTATTAGCAGGTCTGATCTATGGACAGCAGTGGAAAAGAGAGGGCGTTTCCATGTATAGTGGTCAGTGCCCCCCCCCCCGGCCCCCCCAATCACCCTGCCCCCACAATCATTAGTAGAAATACAGATATCTCATTGTACACATGATCATTAGATCCTTTCTTACAGATCAATAAAGTAAAATGTGAGAGAGTTCATCCCAGCACAGTAGTGTTGGTTTTGGCACCGACGTGTGCCTTCTGGCTGCAGTGCCAAAAACCTGGCCTTGGACTTTGTTGCTTTTCCCAGCTTTCCTAGCATTGGATTTCCCAGCTTTCCCGGCATTGGTTTCCCAGCTTTGCACATACATTACAGCCACTGGCAAGACAGGTTAAAAAAAAAGAGAGTGATGGCAGAAAAAGACTAAGTGGTCCATCAAGTCTGCCTATTTATATTAATTTTATACTGTTTTGTAATTTCTTTTTTCTGTATAAAACTCTTGTCTGAGTATAGATCTACGTTTGTCTCAAGCATGTTTAAATACATATGCTGTTGAACGACTCGCTACCTCTGCTGGAAGTCTGTTCCAAGCATTAACCACTCTTTTGGTAAAAAAAAAAAACTTTTAAAAGGTTAGTTTTAAGTCTTCCTCCTGCTAATTTGAGATTATGTCCCAGTGATTCTATTCTCATGTTTACATTGAAAATATTGCCCTCCTGAACCCTTTATGTATTTAAAGGTTTTGGTCTGGTCTCCCTTTCCCTTCTTTCCTCAAGGCCTTATATATTAAGTTCCTGCAGCAGGGGCATCCTGAGGCGAGCAACAAGTCTCTGAATCTGCACATTGAAATTAAAAAAAAAACGTGCGGCGGCCATATTGCCCGCTGGCGTGTCCATACGCACGCATGCGCATAGAAACAATGGTCGCCATCTTGGTGCACCAAAGAGGGTGGTGGGTCTTCTTATGTGATGTCAGATGCACCAAGATGGCGGCTCCCATACAACGCATTACTATATACCCGAATATTCGGGTATAAAGGGATCCAAATGCACATCTCAACAATTATTCTTCAGTGACAGAACTCATACAAAAATGTAGGTAGACGTAGAGGGGGGCTGTATTTCACCACCATTGCCCTACTTTGGAAATATTACATGCATGCATAAATCGCCCTTGCATTCTTTCTGCACCTTTACCCCTTCCTATACTGCCTCATAGCCTTCCATTGTTTCAGCCTGAGGAGCAGAGAATTATGACCATTAACCTTGAGATTTCTTAACACTCTGGAGCACTGTCCTGCTGAGATAAAAGATCTGCTGTTGATCATATAAAATGGCTGCCTAAATTTCCCGCCGGCGCTTATTCTTCCTCTGCGACAGCACTGACTGAGAGGCAGTTCAGTTACATATTCTTAGGAGTGCGCTCTGTGCGCAAATTCCTCCCAGTCAGTGCTGCCACAGAGGAAGAATGCACGCCGGCAGAGACTTCTGTTGCACCTCCTTAATGAGACCGGCTAGCCGCACAGATGTAGACGTGAAGGCTGGCTGCAATTGCGATCATCTTACCATTTATATCAATGTGGCAGGCCAGTCTCATTAAGGGGGCACACAGACTCAGAGCACACTCCTAAGAAGGAAAACGGGACAAAATAGATTTTTTTAAAGAAACGACGGGACAGGGGAAGAACAAGAAGAAATAACGGTACTGTCCCATTTAAAAAAACGGGACACATGGTTACTAGCCTACATATATGTAAAGCATCGCAAATATATTAATGTAGGACAGTGATGTCACTCACTCAGTCTTCTCGAGGTATAAATGTACAGGTTTCCCTTCCACGGGCAGCTTGTACTGGACCCGATCTGGATACTTGCTCTGGAGAGACATAACATTTAAGAAGGTGAATAAAGATTAGAGAATACATTGTATTATTTCTTAGTATGCCTTCAGCTCTAATTGTTTAATACAAAACATAGAAGATGAAAAGCAGTCTGATACACCTCTAACTTAAAACCCAACTCATGTCAAACTTTTATTTACATTTTGGATATCGTGCTGAAG
>NW_017307155.1:316471-323691 GCF_000935625.1 Nanorana parkeri
CCCTCCCTCCTCCCTCCTCCCTCCTCCCTCCTCTGCATGTTAATGAAACAAGGGTTAATTATGTATAATCAGATGCAGTTATCAAGATTCTGCGGTGCTTGTCCCAGCAAGGGAGAGACAGGAAAAAGGTGGTGGTTGCAATTTCTTAATTCAGCTGCTAATGAGTTTTCCCAACAGCAGAATCACCAGTGTAACTTCTTTGCCCTCACTCACACAAGAAAAGGCGGGCACGTACAGATCTATGCTGCGTGCACGGCCGTATCGTGCAGCTCCCGGGAAGGACAGGTGCTGCGTGTGATTTGTACGCAGCCCCCGTCCTTCTCTATGGGACTACGCGGCCGTACCTACAATCTAAAAAGGGAGAAGCCAGTGATACATGAGGAGGGAGCTGTGTGGGGACGAAATGTTTGAGAATGTGAGGAGTGTTTAGGTTGAAGTGTGATAGGCTTCCCTGAAGGGATGAGTTTTTAGGGATCGCCTAAAGGCAGTCAAGGCGGAAGATAGACAGACAGGTTTGGGTAAAGAGTTCCAGAGGATGAAAGAGACTCTAGAGAAGTCTGAGCTCCTAAAAGCGACCCATTCTTTCACAAATGTAAGTAGAAGCGTCTGCATGCCGAGGTGCTTGATTTTATACACCTGCGGCCATGGAGGTGATTTGAACACCTGAATCCAATGATTTGGAGGGCGGTCCCAATACTTTTGGTAATCTAGTGTGTGTGTGTAATATATATATATATACACACACACACACACAATAGTACTTGGTTTGGGCCCCTTTTGCAGCACTTACTGCAATTACTTTTGCACGATATTCTAATTATTCGAGTTTCACCTGTATATGTATATATATATATATATATCTCAAAGTAACAATCTCTTTGTTTCCAGAAGTGAAATCCTCTGCCTAGTTCTTCAAGCAATGCCGGCCGATCTTATCAGTGAAGTCAATCTGTAGACATAATCTAATTTAACACAAGACGGATCAGAGGAAAATGTGTAACAAGAAACAAAACGAGTGAAGATCTAGCAGATAATTATGTACGTGCGACTTACCTCTATGTCTCGCTTGTGCCAAGAATGGATTTTCTCTGGAAAGACAACTTCATATTTCAGTCCTCTCGGTAGTCTATTTATTGCTAAGAGAAGAAAAAAAAAAAAAAGAACATAAAAGGAATAATAAAGTCTTTTTTTTCATTAATGAATCCAGATCAAACAAATATACATTGTCCAGCAAAGTATTTCTTTACATTGTTGCCCAAACATTTAGAGTCATCATGTTTCTGAACAGCTCCAACTCTCTCTGATCTCAGCTTCCCTGAACTTCCTGTCCAGTAGAAGATCACAAGGGACAGAGCAGAATCCAGCAGCATCTACTAGCTTGGAGAAGGGAATGGGGAGGAGGGGAGTGTCTTGCCTTCCTGTGTCTGTGTATTTGTGTAGACACACACAGCTTACTAGCACACACAAGAGTGGCTCCATAGGACCCTGCAAGGGAAAGGAGCCACCCTAAAACAGGATATCAGGACCAGTGCTTAGGGGACCAGCTGATTCTGCAGTTAACTAAAATTTGTACACATCAAGGAGCACCATCCATTGTATGTGATTTCATCAGCATTTGAAATAACTTAAAAAAACATTTTGACTTTAATATCACTTTACTTTTTTACTACTTTTATTTTTATTTTTTTTGCTCATCCTGTGGAATGAACAAAAAGTACAAACTGAACAGGATGGATGGAGAAATCTTCCGGTGGGCTATTGTATTCAGAAGCCACTGAATACCTTGGACAGTGCTTGCATCTGATTGGATGCAGGTGCTGTTAGGCTGAGAATTTTCAGGAATGGCTCCTCCAACAAAAGAGACAGCAGCCTAGAGTGGTCCATTTTATCTGAACTTTCATACAAAAAATCTGGTCAGAACATTCGATAATGCCATCAGAGGCTGATGAATGTCATTTGAAATCTAATTTGATTTTAACATTCGATTTCAGAACGAAAACCACATTCACTATTACAATTTTGCTCATTCAAGATAAAAATTCCATCCCACTTCTTTCAACTCTTTCTGTCACTGTGGAAAAAAAAAATGATAGTTGATTTACCCCCATTAGCCATTAGAAAATCGAACAAATGTTCTGAAAACAAAATTCTACTGGAGTATGGCCAGCTAGAGAGAGAGAGAAATAGGGAGAGGCTGTGTCCCACTGAAATGCCAGACACCCAATAAATCATCTTGTTGGCCAACTAGAGCCTATGTGTGCTTTAATACACTATTATTAGGAATTCACCGATACTGCCAATACCGAGTATTTGGGGCGAGTACTCGAACTTGCCCAAACACTTCAATACCTTCCCCGATACTGAAACTTCCGGTCAAAGGGAGATTTCCTCTGATCGGCAGTACCACGAGGGAACATGGAGTCGGCTTCCTGATTGGCCAGGAAGCCGACTCTGTGCTGTTTGGCTGAGAAGCTGGCTTCCCAGCCAATCAGCATCGAGGCGGCCAAACAGCATTGAGCCAGCTTCTCGGGCCAATCAGAAAGCTGGGCAGCGGGTAATGACCCACCTCCCGGCTGATTGGCCGAACAGCATGGAGCCGGTTTCCCGGGCAATCAAGAAGCCGGGCAGCGGATTGCACAGGAAGCCGGTTCCATGCTAGCGGAATTACCGATATCGGTACTCTGTATCGGCGAGTACCGAAATATAAATATCGGTACTCGTACCCGATGCCACAAAAAAGGCATCGGTGCATTCATATATTATTGTTATTATTAGTTTGTGCACCACTTTACAACAAAAAGGGAGACAGTACAGCTATAATACTAGGGATGTTGAGATACCAAGTACCGTACTCTGTACCAGTACCGATACTTTTCCAGCTCCAAGACTAGACTAGAGAAAAACGCAAAAGTTAGGAGGCAGCTGTCATTTGTAAGGAGCACACAGAGCTCCTGGGATTTGTATATATCTGTTATAATGTGTGATTTTATAAATAAATATATAGGTGATGCACCAGTGGCATTTCTTTAAGTACAAGTACTGATACTTGTCCAAGTCCTCACAGATACGAGTACTGATACATTTTTGTTTGGTGTCATGTGACAGTTTTTCTAAAACAATACAGACTAATGATTTCAGGACAGTGGTGGAGCACCAGGGCCCAGTCGCAGCTGCAACCGCTGCAACCCTGGTAGTTCTCATGAAAATGCCAAGTATCGGCACTGGTATCGGTGCATCCCTATATAAATACAATTTAAAATGTATCTAAACTCAAAAAGAAAAATGTTATATTGCAGTTTTTTTTCCTTAAAGCTATCTCAGCCTAAACTTTTCTCTTTTAAAAAAGGTACAAAGAGTAAAGGAGGAAGGGTAAAAACCTTTTAACTTTTAGACTTGTACACCTTTTTATTTGACACACACACATATATAAATACAAATTATAATACATTGTCTAGTAGATTAAGGAATGTTTAGAACCTTGAACGTTAGACAGGCCAATTCTGTGAAACCTCTGTGTTTTGTAATGTTTAGAACCTCCCTCAGGATTTTTATTGCTCTTTGTGCCCAATAATTATTTTCTCTGGCAAGGTCAGAAATCTACTTTACAAATTGGCTGCTATAAAACCAGGGCTAATTTACAAGCCCTGGTCTGGCTGCATGCAATCTGCATAAAACACGCCCACTCATCAGACTAGGCCACTCCCACAAACACACCCTTTGCATGAGGTATCCTGGGAGATGTAGTTCTGGCAGCAGCTAACCCAGCTCTGACAATTGAAGTGCTGGTGCTACCAACTTCAGCATTGGGATTGTGTACCAGCAGCACGCAAAGATGAGGAGGATGTATTTTTAGTAGTTGTTGAGATAAAATATTTTAGTTGAATTCAAGATGAACTCTAGAAAATTTTTGGTTTGAAAGCGCCAAGGACAATCCTTATCCCTCACAGGGAAGGAATCGTAAGCACATATGCAAGGCACAGCCCCAAAACAGTCAAGGGAACTGGAACATCTGAAAAAACACAAAAGAAGGGGCGCCTTTCCTAGTGCAGTATCGTTTATTCCAAAAAGACAGGCATAAAAGTGAACTGACAGGTACTCGTAATACTGAAGATTAAAACAAGCTGTAGAACAATAAGACCAGAGCAGTAAGAGGATCCGGATAGCGTGTCCTGTGTAAAGCACTGAAGTGTTGACGCGTTTCCGGGGCACTCTCTTCTTGTGCAGTGACTGGTCTTGTCTCCGCCCCCTCCTGTAATAAAGACCGGTCACTCCTGCTCTCTCAGCTTGTGCAGGGTGACTGGTCTTGTCTCCACTCCCTCCTGTAATAAAGACCGATCAGTGCTCCTCTCTCTTCTTGTGCAGTGACTGGTCTTGTCTCCACCCGCTCCTGTAGTTTCCTGCATAGAGTCTGTGTGGGAGGGGCCTGCTGGGTCCCTCCCACAGCTCTGCTCTCTGCACAGGCTATGTACAGCACAGTGATGATGTCACTGCTACTTTTACAATTATCTGGGATTGCAAAAGGCAGAAATAAAAGGAGGCTTTGCCCAGAGATTACACTCTTGGTTTTATGCAAACAAGCTTATGCAGTAATATAGAACAAAAGGGAACAGATGGTGTTTAAAGTACAAGGTCACATATAAGAGCCACTCCTAGGATCTACATAATCTACGTACAGTACGGTGAATGTGATTGGTTCCTGTGGGTTAGTGAGTATGCTACACTGGGTGCTGAGCACTGTATTACTTAAAGTGTACAGGTGAAACTCGAATAATTAGAATATCGTGCAAAAGTAATTGCAGTGAGTGCTGCAAAAGGGGCCCAAACCAAGTACTGAGTACATATGCATGCTTGTACTTTTCAGAGGTCCGATATTGTTCTATGTGCAATCCTTGTTTTATTGATTGCATGTAATATTCTAATTTTTTGAGGTTGTGGATTTGGGGTTCTTGGGGTTTTCATGAGCTGTAAGCCATAATCATCACAATTATGACAAATCACGGCTTGAACTATCTTGCTTTGCATGTAATGAGTCTATCTCATATATTAGTTTCACCTTTTAAGTTGCATTAGTGAAATAAATTAACTTTGCACGATATTCTAATTATTCGAGTTTCCCCTGTATGTAAACCCCAGCTATGTCCTTCACTTATTTGGTGCCTTTTGGTCCCTTAAAAACATACCATTGCAAGAGTTTTATTAAAGCTGTGCTGCAAGTGCAAAATAAATACTTGTTGATCCTGCCAGAAACCTAGCAGTGTCCCACACACTCTGCAGTATTATGTGCCCTGCCCGATTCACTCCCCCTATATGTTACAGAAATAAGGAGAGCGGGAGTTGTTCTGTAGTGCCAACATACTTCCTGTCCTAGGGTGATGATGCTGCTCCCTTCATAGATACAGTACAGTGATAGAGCAGAGTGACAAAAAAGATGATGCCTAGCTAGCCCAATACTTCTGGTATCAGGAAGCCAGGCAGTGCATCATTACAAGCTGCCCGGCTTCCTGATTGGCCAGGGAGCCGGCTCCATGCTCCCTCGTCAATTGTGATGAGAAAGCATGGAGCCGGCTTCCTGGCCAATCAGGAAGCCGGGCTCCGTGCATTCACGCGGCACCCCGGTAACAGTACAGTGATAGAGCAGAGTGACAAAAAAGATGATGCCTAGCTAGCCCAATACTTCTGGTATCAGGAAGCCAGGCAGTGCATCATTACAAGCTGCCCGGCTTCCTGATTGGCCAGGGAGCCGGCTCCATGCTCCCTCGTCAATTGTGATGAGAAAGCATGGAGCCGGCTTCCTGGCCAATCAGGAAGCCGGGCTCCGTGTATTGACGCGGCACCCGGGTATCTGATTAGCCGGGAAGCAGACTTCATGCTCCCTCGTCAGCTCATGACGAGGGAGCATGGAGCCGGCTTCCCGACCAATCAGGAAGCCAGCTCCATGCTTTCTCGTCACCTAGTGACGAGAAGCATGGGGGCGGCTTCCCTGCTAATCGGGAAGCCAGGTGGCGAGTCTTTACACGCTGCCTGGCTTCCCGGCTAATCAGGAAGGCAGGTGGCGGGTCATTACACGCCACCTGGCTTCCTGAATGGGACTTCCGGTACTCTGTATTCGGTATCGCCAAGTACCTAAAAAAAACCATCGGTATTCGTACTCGATACCGAAATACCGGTATCAGTGCATCCCTATTTTTTACTGGAGTTCTGCTTTAAGTAGCTTCAACATGTTCCTAGTGTCACTACGCCACCTCCCCATAGATACAGTATAGTGAGTGAGCAGTGTCACCCTAGGACAGGAAGGGTGTTGCTGGCAGGATCTCCAGGTAAAAATGAAGAAAGAAAACTAATGCAGCTACTACATCTAAGCATTGGTGAGCTGCAATGCATTACAGTTCTGCTTTTGGATTTACCTAGAACTGTAAGTGATGTCATCCTCCTGGCTGTCCAATCTGGCAGTGCTATGTAAATCTGAGGACTGGACGGACAGAAATACAAATGCTTTGGCAGGTAAAAAGGATTCCTTTAAGCGGAGCTAAACTCCTCTGACCAAGACAGGTGAAAGAAGAGAGTCACATGACTCTTCTGTCATAAATGCTTCTCCATACTGTTCAGGGCGTTCTTTATCTTGAGTGTACATTGATCCGCGCATGTGTAGCTCAGCGTGCAGTCATGGCACAATTATATGCCAGGACTCCGTGGTGGGTACATCATCCTAGCCAGGGTCGTCCCTAGCCTTTTGTGCCACCTGAGGCCATAGGGATGGGGGAGTGTTGCTGGATGGTGCACAATCAGTAGGGTTCAGGGTGGTGCTGGTGGAGAGTGACACCACCAAGAACTTGGCGGGGAGATGTGTAAGGGCTCTGCATCTCCCTGCCCAGCTCTTAGCAACCTGGGAGACTCTGATCAGCGTCCTACCGAGTCCTACCAGTGACCAGAGTGTCCAAGGTTGCTAATAGCTGGGTGGAGAGATGTGTATGGCGCGTACACATCTGCCCATACAGTTCTTACCAACTAGGAATGCTCTGGCCGAAAAGGACTCCTCAGGCACACTGCAAATATTGGGGCCATCTTAGCCATTCAAGATGGGTAAGGACTCTGAACTCAGTGAAAGACCAGGTGAAGGTAAAATTGCCGTTGACGAGGGCTGGAGTAGTTCTTACAGAAGGTAAGCATGCTTAGCATACTTGCACATTATGGCAAAAGCTCCTGGGGGGGGGGGGGGGGGG
>NW_017307155.1:324235-331847 GCF_000935625.1 Nanorana parkeri
TCGTGAAATATGTCGTGTGGGGGGGGGGGGGGGGGCTCCAACATTCCGAAGCAGTTCACTTCCGCTTTTAATGCATTCCAACTGTGTATTTAAATGTTTGCCTGGAGTTTTCACCTTCCACCTAGAAGTACATCCAGGCGAATGGGCGGATATGAATAATTCTATATGTTCCATAAAGTGCTGAGTAATCTGAACGTTATTAACGGAAAGCACAAGTGTGCGTTCCAGTGCCTCAAGCTATATGTATTTCACGTTTCATGTTGATCAATGCTCACAGTGAAAAACATTTCTGCGGTTCACTAGAATCCAGGTTTTTAACCCAATTTTTACCATCTAGGTCACCCCATAACTTGCAAAAGACTGTCAAATGGACCCATTGCGCTAGACCAGGAGTAGGCAACCTTGGCACTGAAGCTTGGTGAAACTACGAATCCAACCATGAATTGGAACCTAGAAGAAGCTCCTCGTCAACACGAAAGGAAGCTTCTTCCATGCCTCCCAATGAGCTATGAAAAGGGAATTCCCTGGCCACAGCTTAACATAAGCAGAGGGGCACAATGCAGTGATGTCATTGACCTTATATGGCCACCTAGCATTACAATAATCTAATATCACTAAATAAGGTCAATAACATCAGTACAAGCATCCTGCCCCTTTGTTTACATGCAGCTGCAGGGTGGGGCATGGCCCAGCCCATCGCTGATAGTTTGGAAGTGCCCATGGCACTTGCTTGTTTGGAGGAGCTCAGGATCAGACTGGGTCCATTCCAAAACTGGAGCTCATCCTTACATTAGACAATCTGACATTAGCCACAGCAGAAACCCCAATGATAAAGCACCTGGACCAGACAGTCTATTCTCAGAAGTATATTATTGTAAAGACAGCAGCACAAAGTCATAAGAAACGGAGCTTTCAGGGCCTCGAAGGTCCCTTCCACATAGCATCATTGGCACCATATCTCCTCAAGGAAGGGGCCCAGTGAGGCTCTGAAATGCCAGCTTCCTATGACTTTGTGACACTGCCTTCACAATCAATACGTGAAACCCATTTATTTGGAGCTCTGGTGACTTTATAAATTCTTATCTGGTTTTGGTAAGCCACCATCCATAGCAATGGCTTCAAGTACAGTGGAGAGTGCAGCTTCAACTGAAGCAATAGGGCATAAAGCAAGTTGCCGTGTCTGTGAGTTGGGACTGCAGTTGGTGGCTTTGTATCGTCTCATCTGGTTTTGGCACCATCAATAGCAATCATTTCAGCACCCACCCAGGGCCATGCCTATAATGAAGTAGCCTGAGGCTGTTGCCTCAGGTGGCATTTCTTTGGGTCTCTCTGCAGACAGAGCATTCCAGAGCTCTTAGTAACCTGGAACTCTCTGGCTGGCGTCCAGCCCAGCTCCGGGCAACCAGTGATGTCAGTGAGCTTGGCTGGACACTGGCCGGAGCCAGAGGTAACCAACTACACCCCACCCTGTAACATGTACCACCAGTATTGACCCCCAACCTTACCCGGACTCAGGTAGTGAAAAGGTCTAGGGACACCCCTGCACCCACCAATTATTCAAAAGGTCAAGAACTGTGAGAAGTACAGCTTCAACTGAGGCAATAAGATGCAAGGCAAATTTGCCTTGTCTGTGCATTGGGAATGCTATGGGGGACTTTGTCTCTTCATATCTGGTTTTGGCACCATCCATAGCAATCACTTCCAGCACCCACCAATTATTCAAAGGTCAAGTACAATGAGGAGTGCAACTTCAACTGAAGCAATAGGACGCAAGGCAAATTGCCTTGTCTGTGGGTTGGGACTGCAATTGGCAATGCTGCCCAACAGGGCTGGTGTGAACAATCCCTTAAAAAACATTTCTGCAGTACTAGCGAACCACCTAGCAAAAGTCATACACAAGCTGATATATAAAGACCAATCTGGGTTTATCCCTACCAAAGCAAAAACATTTCTAGAGGCAAATCATTAAACAGAGACTGTCCATGGCACAGTGGGTAACAACGCAGCCTCTGTATCCTAAATCATTGTAAAGAATGTGTGCCACAAAATATTTCATTAGTGTAAGTCATGTTGTCGCCTATCACTGTGTATGAATCATAATCAGAGGCTGGCATAGTCATCCCAGTGATACTGCTCCATACATGGTAAAAAGGTGCCAGAGTGGAAGACATCAAGTACATTCCTTAGCTACTGCCCAGACTTCACAAAGATTGAGCAATATCCTTTTAGGCAACTCACATTCACAACTCACAGCAACAACACCCTGCAATCTATGAATTAACTGCCCCCACCAGGAAAACCACAAGAGATCCCTAGAGTCTCACAACAATGGTCCGGGGACACGGTGCTGCTGACCCTGTGCATCTATATTTACATCTTTATTCCAAAAAAAAAAAGGGAAGGAGCAAAGAACACCATCCAAGAAATTATTAAATATTACATATCCCAGTAAGCAAGGCTTCTCAAACAGCAATGAACCAATAATCACTAAAGCAGAACTTCAGCCAAAAATAACACAATAAAAAAAGAATTGAAAGATAAAATAACAAAACCAACTTTTGCTGCAATGTATTTGCCTTCCATTTTTCACCTGCAATACTTGGAAATATCTTCAAATGGTATCGGGTCATCCCTAATATAAATGTCTAACAATAATGTGTGCCTGTGGGGGGAAATTAGAGTGTGAGCTCCTCTTGTGCAGAGACCAGGGGCAGTGGGGGTGGAGCAACTCTGAGTCTTTGCCCCATGTGACAGAATGTCTAGCTTCACTAGAAGTAAAGGCTAATCACTGCAACGGGTAAAGGATTGAAGGCTGATATCTCCCAATGGGTAAATAATTAAAGGCTAATCTCCCCAATGGGTAAGAATTGAAGGATAAACTCTCCAATGGGTAAGAATTGAAGTATAATCTCTCCAATGGGTAAAGAATTAAAGGCTAATCTCTACAATGGGTCCACATGGCAAAATTAATAAGTAAATAAACCTGATAGTGGTGGTAACTATTTCCTACTGTCTAAAATTTACAATAAAATAGACATTTTGGTTTACATACACATCAATGTTTACAATGTGACTAGAAGATGCGACAGTGATAAATATTATCTTGCCTATAATGTCACTAGGAGATAATTAATTATGCCAAGTGAGTGTGTTATAAAACGGAAAGATACATTGTTATTAATAATAAATCGAGTGCAAAGTTAAACAAAAAGTGTATCATATATTTTCCAAGCTGTTCCCAGCTAATTATGTCCCCATTATTGGGGCAATTCCACCCATAACTGACACAAGATATTTCAGATTTTGGTAGATGCTGACAGTTTTTTATATCGCTTCGGTTGCTCCTGCGGAGAGATCTCTGTGCTTAGCATTCATTCACACCAACTTGCACACGTTTGGCACTATGTAATGCATGCAGGCGCACATTGTAAGGCCTCATTCACACTGCCGTATAATGCGCACAGCGGTTTTTCCTATATGCATACACATAGCTGCGTATGGAGCCATATTTTTGCGCTGCATAAAGATGCAGAAAGAAAATGGAACCGAGATGCGTCCGGGCTCGTAATTTCTGCAAATTTTACGCGTGTGCACACGTATACGCATATAGGCGCGTACAGTACATTAAAGTTCCTATTAAAAATAATGCATTCTGGGATTGCTTACAATTCACGCATTTACAAATATGCGTACAATTTTGCTCTTGCGTTGTGTGTGAATGAGGCCTAAAGGGCAGTGTGATCCATTTTTTCTTTTTAACTTCAAGAAGAACTATGAGTAATATTTTTTATTAACCCTTGCAGTGGGTTTAACTGCCCGTATTGGTCTAAAGAGGAAAATACTCACCTGATCCCCATGCCAGTTTGTTCTAAGACCGATCCCTGGAGTGTCTCTCCTCTTCCACTGCAGCAGAGAAGGAGACAGGATGGAGGGAGCGCTGTCACAGCCGGTCGCTTTGGAGGATCGGTTGAGTATAACATTGTTATTTTCAGCCCTAGCCCAAAACAAGCATTTAACCCTTGCAGTGCGGATGAAGCCCCACTGCAGGGGTTAATAGAAATATTACCCAGACTTCTACTTTAAAATTACATTCAACTTTACGCACCGCAGTTCGTTGCCTTGAGTTGCGTAAAAATGCATTTTTACACAGCGCACACTACAACACATGGATGCGAATGGGGCACTATTGTTTTCTACGCGCCTTTGCATTCATTCTGTGGTAATCTGTGCGAACCTAGGACACTTAGAAATCAATGGTTTTGTATGCGCCCTGTTCACATCATACATGTGCGTTTATGTGTGCTGCGTAAAAGCAGCATGTCTTCATTTTTGCGTAATGCAACTGGCCTGAGGACTGCAGGATTCAAGTGGGTCTGGGTAAAAAAAACTGCTCATTTTAAAAAGGATTCAAAATGGGATATTTAAAAAAAGAAGGGGGTGGGACTTGGTTACATTGAATTGAATGAAATGTCATTTTGTGACATTTAAATTAAGTTTAAAAAAAGAAAAACGCATCCCGCCACCCTTTACAACGCACACCAGCAGCTCAATGTCCTTTACAACGCACACCAGCAGGTCAACAGATGCAGATCACTTGACATGGCTAAACGAGCCTTTACATTTTCAGATCTGCCCAACACATGTGAATTCAATGAGGGGGGGTCTCACTCTCCTTGCTGGATTCCGAATTCCTTTTATACTCCTATGTGGACACATGGGAGGTGTTGGAACATGCAGAGGTGGGTGGGAGCTTCCAAAACTCCCAGGTGGATGGGAAAAGGAGGCAGATTATTCCAGACAGATCTCAAAATTTGGAGATAAGAGATATAAGAAGCCCAGAGGCATCTCAAGCTGACTCCGCCTAGAGCCAAAATGTCAAGGCTTTGCAACGTTTTATAGAATGAGACATATTGTATATCAAAATGAATTTGTAGAAGTTCTGATCTTCACTAATCAGCTTCTACAGGGGAGGAAATCTAAAATTAAAATTGTGGGAATTTTAATCGGAAATGCAAGCGGAAAGTCCCGAGCACAAGGAATATTTCCAGGGACAGTCTCGGCTCTCCGGGGTTGGGTGTGTCAGAGGGAGGAGATCTTGCTGTAAACTCAAGCAGAAAAGTGGAGCCTGCACACCTTGTTATCACACACAGCCCTGGAGGCTGCCCAGGTACACATTGATCTCTGTAATCTGATCTGCTGTACTAGAGAAGTCTATACATACTTTCATTATCACGTCGTACATGTGTCACAAGCAATCGTATCAAACACAGGAACACCGTGTATCAATTAACCCCAAACTACCTTACAAAGTACTAGCAAGGTCACTGAGCTGCTAATTCATGTACAACAAACCATTAGTAATCCTCTTGTAAAAAAAATCTTATATCTAGGCATACAAGAGTGATCAAATCTTTTTACTATTGACAGATTTAACTGTTAGCCCCATTCTACAATACAATGTCCCAGGAAAGTCATTGACATTTGATCTACTAATACAGGTAGGACGGACCATTAGTAGCCCTCTAGTAAAAATCTTACATCTAGGGCTACATGGGCCATCATATTTTTACTTCTGAGAGATTTAACTATAAACCCCAAACTGCAATGTTATGTCCCAAAGTCATTGACATTTGATCTACTGATACGTACAACAGACTACTGTATTAGTAATTCGCTAGTAAAAATCTTATATCTAGGGATACATGGGCCATCAAATCTATGCTACTGAGATATTTAACTATCAACCCCAATGATGTCCCAATGATCTGCTAATTCATGTTATGACAAACCATCAGTAACCCTATTGTAAAAAAATAAACAAAACAAAAAACTTACCTCTAGGGTTACACGAGCGATCAAATATCTATGCTACTGACAGATTTAACTATTAACCCAAAGCTACAATAAAATGCCCAGCAAAGTCATTGGCATGTGATCTACTAATACACATATGAGAGACCATTCGTAAGCCTTTTTGCTCACCCATGAAGCCCTAGCATATGTCTAGGGCTTCAGGGGTGAGCAAATCTTTTTGTGACTGAGAGATTTAAATACTGTTGACCATCATCTTATTAACGGCTCATTGATTGATTGTAGCAAAACAAATTAATCACAAGTATTATTCCAACACACTCCCCTCAACCAAAAATCAGTGGCACTGCTTGCATGTAAAAGCAGTGGTTGGGTCAATCTGAGTGTAGCTTAAACGTAACAATACACATAGGTGAGCTTGCCATAGGGCAGTGCCCAGGACTCACCTAGCACCTGGCAGTGCAGCATTGCCAGTAGGAGTAGTGCAGCTCCCAGCATGGTCTATGTTGTGTTCACTCCTTCCAGCTAATGAGGAAATGACTTCTGTACATCATGCTCGGGCTTTGTCTGGCTTTATAGAGAGACTCACATGAGCAAACAGGTTACACAAGTCCTACAGACAAGGCGGAAGTGACAGCATGCTTGTCTCAGAGCCATTTCTCATTGTGCCTGTGTTGTTGTGGTGTTCTTTTCTATTTCTGCTTTGTTTTGATAGGCACCTAGGTGTGCTCTGCAATGTTTCAGTTGGTCCAACCATATTGTTAGTGGATTGGAAGCCACAGTGAACATGCTGGTTGGGTACACACTTTGCTAATGCATGTACTTTGTGGATTTTTAGGACCTGTTTACATTGGTGCAGTGCCTTACTCTACATGTGTTAACATGCCTTTTATGTCATGTGTTGCATTAGGGTAGCCCACTGGAAACAATGAGCTTCCGATGCACCTAAATGGCCTAACAATCATATATGTCCCAATTTCTTTTCTGGTGTCTTGCCATGGGTTCTAAAAGAAGAAGTAGAAACCACTGGCACTCCAAAATTCCTTGCTTCAAATCTTCTTTATTGACATGATCAAGGTGCTTTCACAGTGGCAACGTTTTGGAACCCTATCCAAAGGCAAGCAAAGTGACATAATTTTGGAGTGCCAGTGGTTTCCTACTTTTTCTTATGGTTTGACTGGCGGAGCCATCCACTTCCTCTGCTGCACCCACCTATAATTATTGGGTTTTGATTCTGGTTAGGAGTGCGATGGGTTATGGACATATCTGCCATGGGTTCCAATGCATGTGTCTTGCCTTACTGCATTGGGTTACTATTCAAAATTAATGCCACTTCAACAGGTGAATGCATGCAGTGTGCATTGCTACATGTTAACGCATGTGTTCCTGCAATGGCTCCTAAAGCTGAACTTCAGTTTTTTTTTTTTTTTTAAAGTATAGTACCTTGCCCTTGTAATATAGAAAAGGTAGCTTTTGTTGCTATTCTCATCCCCAAAACTGTCCCCTACAGACTTACCACTCCAAGTGCCATTCATTTTCCAGACTGCATAATAGCCAGTGCCATTCAACCCACTATCAGTGAGCCCTGGCTGTCATGGACATGCCCCTGTAGAGTTCAATGACAATCTGGCTGAAGCCACAGCTGCACGATTATCCAATCTACGTTTGAGTTCTACACAACGCCATCCATGTTATCACAACGAGCACCACCATCTTACAAGGTCACAATGCTGCCATGCGCAGGTGATCAACAGCACTATTCCATCTGTATGCTGTTGCTGTATGTGTGTATATATATATA
>NW_017307155.1:333667-341815 GCF_000935625.1 Nanorana parkeri
GTTTACATGGGTACCAGGACAGTGCGTATGTCCCAGTATGCATGAATACAATCAAATAGGGGGTCTGAGTTCGGTGAAGTGCATAAGTTCTGTTGTGGATGTAATCACATGTGCATAGTCAGGGCCGGTGCTAGACTATTGTGCACCCTGGGCAAGACGAGCTACTTGCCCCATCCACCTGTGGCACAACCCCCAATCACCCCTGCGTGGCTCCATTCTCCTGCTGGCTAGCTTCCGCAGGCGACAGGTGGATGTTGGGAGCCAGGAACAATAGCCAGACTTCTATTGGTTATTTAATTTGAAATAGCCAATAGCAGACTGGCTATTGAAACCCCACCCACTGAGCAGAGGAGCGGACCTGAGAGAGAATGTTCTCTCAGTTCTGCTCCTCTGCTCAGTGGGCAGGTGCAATAGCCAGTCTGCTATTGGCTTTTGCAATTTGAAATAGAGGGGGGGAAGTTGAAGCACCGGCCCTGTGCATAGAAAACAATGACATTTGTCCTCCTACGCATGTCATAGATTGTAGAGGCTGCCTGCATGCAGCTGTGCACCACCGTGACTCCCAGGTAGAGAAATACGCCCCATCTGTATACTAATGTATAGTGTGTGCTGGTGATTATCCAATCTGCGTTTGAGTTTTACACGGCACCATCCATATTATCACTACGAGCACCACCATCTGACAAGGTCACAACGCTGTATGGCGCGCAGGTGATCAACAACACTATTGCATCTGTATGTTGTCGCTGTATGGCCATTGCTGACCATGAGAACATAAACAGCTTTGCCATAAGGATTCATAGACATGTTTTTGTTTATACTGTGGTGACTATTGGAGATTAGTGCAAACAACTCAGACCATTGCTTGGTGAAGCTTTGACCAGCTTTTTTTTTTCTTTTTACAATAAGAACATGAGATACTCCAGGTAAATAATAGTGAAGCTTTTTATTATTCATAT
Organism: Nanorana parkeri; assembly: GCF_000935625.1. Lineage (NCBI taxonomy): Eukaryota > Metazoa > Chordata > Amphibia > Anura > Dicroglossidae > Nanorana > Nanorana parkeri. Next base: position 334,627 of record NW_017307155.1, read on the forward strand.
GTGTATAATCCGATGTAAGTGCTGTAATGTATTACTATAATTATTCGTATATGCTATTAGTGCATTCAGCTGAGTAAACAAGTCTAACAATACCAAAGAAAATCATATAAATGTCCCCTAATGATTTCCTATCAATATGCTGTGTTACTATGTGTATAAATAACGTCACAACAACAGAGTGCCCATAATATTTTAGCTTCAAGTGTTTTTCATACATCATACCTCTTAGACTTGAATGATAATATACAGTATGTATCTTAGTGAAGAAACTAGTGATGTCAAATGCTTTTCACTCATCAGTCATCACACTTGTGTCAGTAGTCCCATGAACATGAATTACCTTAAGTAAACCCCAAAACATTACAAAATGTTCTCTCAAACTGTGTACCTGAGCATGACCACAAAACTGTAATCCAAACTGGCCTACACAGAGCTTATTTTATGGGTTTCTGGAATATTAAATAACACAGTGTTGGTGCCAAGCGTTAAAATGAGCGTAACGTACCAGCATATGGCAAGCCCCATTGGGTAGCTGCAGGTTCTCCCGTAAGGACTGCCCGGTGCTCTGACTGAAATCTAGCTAGAAACACTGAAGGGTGACGGCAAGTGGTCCATTGAGTTTGCCCGTAATGGTCACCTTGACAATTCTCCAGTGCAGACACAGGCACCAATAAAAACCCACATGGGTTCTAACTAGGGATGCACCGATACCGTTTTTTCGATATCGAGTAAGAGTATCGATATTTTATTTTTTTGGCACTTGTCAATACTGAATACTGATACCGGAAGTCCCATTAAAGGAGAACTATGAGATGAGTGATTTCCACTCACCTCATAGTTCTAGCCGACCTGTGACAATGAGACTGTCACAGGTCGGCTCAGTAGATCGGGAGGTGAGCGAACACATACCGGGTTCGCTCACCTCTCGATCCTGTCACGGCTCTCTGCCGTGACAGGAGGAGGGGCTGGATCTGCCAGCGCTGACTGGCGGAATGGACGGGGGAGGGGGCGGGTACAGCTGGCTCTGCCTCTAGATAGGCAGAGCCAGCTGTCACTCACGCAGCTGGGCGGATCTCGGAGTCGATGTCGGGATCCGCTCCGGCTGCGGCGTCTCAGTATACCGTGAGCTGTAGCTCGCGATATACTGAGCTTAGGGTAACGGGAGGACGCTAGTTTGTGTCCTCCCGTTACCCTAAGGAGAACTATGGGGAAAAACACTGACCCCATAGTTCTCCGTTAAGGAAGCCAGGCGGCGTGTAATTACTCGCCACCTGGCTTCCTGATCAGCCGGGAAACTGTCTCCATGCTTCCTTGTCCCCAGAAACATATTCCTTGTCATATTACTAAAGCTGAGGCTCCCTGACCCGAATGGCATTCAGGAGTCCGAATTTCTGAATACCATTCGGGAGCTCCAGAAAGCATTACGGGTCTGAGAGCCATATTAAAGCTGAGGCTTCCAGACCCGAATGGCATTCGGGAGCTCCTGAATTCAATTCGGAAATTTGGATCCCGAATGTCATTCAGGTCTGGGAGCCTCAGCTTTAGTAATATATGTATATACTGTATATGGCTCCCATGTTGCCGTAACATTCGTGTGCAGACCCAGTCGGATGCATTAAACTGAAAACACATCTGATTGGTCAGCAAAGTCACATGTCCAATTCAGTTTCCTTTTTGAACGAAATTTGGACGGGATCCGCAATTCGTAAACGGAAATTCGGAATTGGACACATTCGAATGCATTGGGATTCGGAAATTCGGATGTGTCCAAATTTTGGAAAATTTGTACGAATTTTGATTCGGAATGAAACGGATCGCAATGTCTAGAAGAGAACACATTACTGTTTTATTAAGGGTTGAAGTGGTTGCAGTTGACGACAACTCTAATCCCTTTTAAAGTCTACAGTGTAGAGAAGAATTTAGATGTACAAAAGGAGTCTTTGGGATCTTGGCAATTACATTACACACAGCTGAGAGAGAGGTCATCAGGGGGCCCCCCATCACATTTTTGCTATGGGGCCCCATTAACTATAGTTACGGCCCTACTGGAGCTCCTCACCATGTGTGGGTGAGAAACCTAGGGGGCACATACTATACACACTGTCCATACTGTCCACAATCCCGCCAGCCGGTGCCTCACCATATGTACTTCATCATACTTTCTTGTACAAATATAAACAAAGGAAACATTTGTGGGGGTGTTTTAATTGTTAAAATCTCAACCACATGAGAAGGAAAAGAACTTCTGGTTCAGATGTTTTAACAGGAACTGTTATTGTTGCAATCCCAACGTGTTAGCCTCATGTAAACATAAACATTCAATCTTGCTGACTCACATTCTGAATGTTTATCACAGGACATTATTGCAAGGGACATTCTGTACAGGTTCTGATTTGGTGCCGGAACGCACTGGATCGCATCCCGGCTTGCCCCCTGCTTTCAGGGGTGGGAGGGGGCATGGCGGTGCATTGTAGTCAATCCCACCACAGCCACGCCCCCTCGGCCGCAGTGCGATCACCCGCACACGAACCCGTGAAACATCTGTGCCGGTGCAGTCAGAAACAATGCTGCATGCACTGATTTTTTCTGACCGCACCGGACCCAGGGTCGGATTTTCCACAAGGCCACCGAGGCCCGACCTTGGAGCGGCAGGGAACAGAGAAGTGGCAGGGGTGTGGAAAACTCCGGACGCCCAGTACATGCAGTTCTGGGCGCCGGGTGAGTAGTTGTTTTCTACATCTAGCCCTGCTTTGGGCAAGCAGGGCTAAATTTAGAGCGTGGAAGCCGCTTGTTCGTTTACCAGTGATCTTGGTGATGTCGTCTTGGCGCCGCCCTCACTCCAATCCCCCCCCATCCTAGTTGCCATTCTCAATGGGGGAGGGGGGGAACCTGGCCATGGGCAGCAGAGAGAGTAAAACCGTCCCTGGCTGGACTGCAGGCACGCATTCGGAGGCGGACAATTGCACTGTGGCCAGGGGGCAAGACTGCAGTGCCCTTGACTTCCTTGCACTGTCATGCCCCCTCCTGCCCCTGAACGAGCAGGCCGGGATGCGATCCAGTGCTTTCCGGCACCAGATCGGGCCGGAACACACTGTTTGTGGTGTGAACTAGCCCTCCAGGGGGAATTGAATTGTGCCAAGCCTGCATAAATTTAAACATTATTATGGTCAGGGCTAAAAAAAATATCTATTTTCTGAAGTTTCTTCTTTTCTTGTTTTTGTACTCAGGTTAGAGTAGGGATTATAAGCCCTGTCAGCATTTGTTTTTGCCATCTATGTCCCATTGGGAAGGTTTGCCTTCACTTTCTCTCTGATAGTTACAACAGGAAGTGGATCGAAATCCCTCCAAGAACTAGTGTACCCATTGGAAGATTTCCCATCTATTCCCATTTTGGAGACCACCTAAAATCTGGGATTTTCTTTCCCTTTCAGTGATAACGGTCACCAGGACAAATAGAGAGGGTGAATCTCCCTATTGGGCACACAGACAGCAACAAAAACCTGATAGGGGTTCCAATCCCTCTCCACGTTATCCAGAACTAATAAAAAAAAAGTTTTACCTTCATTACACTTTAAAGGAGAACTATGGGGTTAAGGCTTTTACCCATAGTTCTCCTAAGGGTTACGGGAGGACACAAACTAGCGTCCTCCCGTCACCCAAAGCTCAGTATACCGCGAGCTACAGCTCCTTGTATACTGAGACGCCGCAGCCGGAACGGATCCCAAAAGTTATGTCTGGACCCGCCTAACTGCGTGAGTGACAGCTGGCTCTGCCTATCTAGAGGCAGAGCTAGCTGTACCCGCCCCTTCCCCGTCCGTTCCGCCAGTCAGCGCTGGAGGATCGGACAGGGGAGGGGGGAATCCAGTCCCTCCCCTGTCACGGCTCTCTGCTGGCACAGGATCGAGAAGTGAGCGAGCGCCGGTATGTGTTCGCTCACTTCCCGATCTACTGAGCCGACCTGTGACAGTCTCATTGTCACAGGTCGGCTCAGATTGTGAGGCTGAGTGAAAATCACTCACCTCATAATTCTCCTTTAATGTAATATAGTGTATATAAACTAAATGTTGTATATTCTTTTTCCAGGACCTTTGGTGGATTCACTGAAACGCAGATGTTTAGCTTTCACCAATTGGGGACAAAATGCCCTCTGCCCCTTGCTTGAAATGGAATGTATCATTTTTTTATTTAAATATATTTTCTTATAATCAGGTACAAAAACAATTATTAAACTAAAAAAAAATCAAACCATAATCAGGCTAATTGTAAATATTGTGCAATCATATTTAAATTTTCATTTCTGGCAAGTAGGTGGAGCTCTCTCTTTTACATACACAGGTGAGTGATCAAAAGAGCGGCCCATCCTCCCTCCCTCCATGCTTTTTTCACACAAAGTTAAAATCGCGCATAGAGAGTTGGAAAGTAAAAGCCTCTGTGATTTCTCTTTAGAGACCCCCCACAGTGCTCGGGGGATCCTGTGTCATGGGTGTGCTCTGCATGTGCTGTCTATTGGTAAAACAAAGACTGCAAATACAGTACAATATTAAGATATACAGGAAAAAATATATAATATACTGAGAGGGGAATTTATCAAAACTGGAGCATACAAAATCTGGAGCAGCTGTGCACTGCAACCAATCAGCTTCACCCTCTCATTTGCAAAGCTGAGCAAACTGAAGAGAGAAGCTGATTGGTTGCCATGTGCAACTTCTCCAGTTTCTGTCAGCTCCAGTTTTGATAAATGCCCTTCACAGAAGGTGGATATATTAGGGATGTACCGAGACCGATACGTATTCGTACTTGCCCAAATGCTTCGATGCCTAGCCCGATACCCAAGCTTCTGGTATCAGGAAGTGGGGCAGCGAGTTATTACAGGCTGCCCGGCTTCCTGATTGGCCAGAAAGCCGGCTCCATGCTTTCTCGTCATCTAGTGACGAGAAGAATGGAGACGGCTTCCCTGCTGATCGGGAAGCCGAGTGGCGAGTCATTACACGCCGCCTGGCTTCCTTAAAGGGTTATTAAACCCTCTGGGTTTTTTTGCATATATTTTGCATATAAAAAGTGTAAAAAAAAAAAACCTGCTTTGAAAAGGGTTAATACTCACCTGTGTCTTCCCCGCGCGCTCCAGTCCGAAAATGTGAAAATTCTCGGGCGGCCGCAAAGCATCTTGGGGCGGGCGCATGCGCAGTTCACATTTTCGTCCGGGACGCGAGGAGAGACACAAGGTAAATCTATGTACGCCGTCACCCCGCATGCAGACAATGTGGGACAGGAAGTGGCAGCAAGCTCAGAGGAGTCAGCGCTGGATCGGACACCCGCCGCAGCGTTGGAGAGAAGGCTGAAAAGGACAGGAAAGAATTAAGAAACATCATTTAACGTAAGTGCTTTAACATTGGGGGGAGGGAAAAAGATTTTTGACTTTAATGTCACTTTTATGGGACTTCTGGTATCAGTATTCGGTATCGGCGAGTACCGGGAAAAAAATATCCGTACTCGTAACCGAAAAACCGGTATCGCTGCATCCCTGATATAGAAATATATATATTGTATATGTGCAAACATTCCCTATAACACTTCCCAGCTAGCCTGAAAAAAAAATACACTGTCTAATAATTTGTGGTAAAAGAAAATAAATAAATATATATATCCATATATATAACAGCTTAAGCACATTGTGTTTGTCCATTGTTGTGACTTAGATGAGGATCAGATCGCACTTTATGGCAAATTACTGCAGAAAACCAGTTCTGGGAAGGAATTCAGATAATATTGGAACTTCGTTGAAGTTCTGCTGCTTGTGTTTTGTTCGCTTCACTCGAAGAATATTTTGCATCTGAAATAGAGGAAGTCTGGAATAAGAAACTACAAATTGTTTATGCAGATTGTGAGAAACTTCCTTTTTTCTATCAGTGAGAATAGTAAGAGATACTAAATGTCACATAAAGAAACAATTGTGTTATCCTGCACTGTGGCCATTAAAGTGTCAAAAATGTTTTGTTTTCTTTTAGGTTATGTGTAGAATGTGAAAGAGTTAGAACCGCCGTCATGTTTTCTTTGTTGCCTGTGTTCTAGCTGGAGATATTCATCCCCATTATCGGTCCTCATCTTCTCTGCCAGGAACAAAACTGAAATCCAATCCATTTTTTAATTGTCACAGAAAGAGGAAGTGGGGGGGGCGGACTTCCAATGGGGACTAGACATGTGAATGCTCAAAAATTAGTTTAATTTCAGATTGATTCAAAATGTTTTTTTTTTGTATTTCAGATCCGCATCTGAAATTTGATTCAGTTCGATATTTGGAATTCTAATCGATCCGACTTTTTTGCTTTTGGTTCAAATCAATTTGGATGGGGTTCTTTAACTAAAAATTAGTTAATGTTAGTTCTGTACTAGTCCTCTTAGTCCATACTGGTCATCTTAGTTTGTACTGGTCATCTTAGTTTATCCTGGTCATTTTAGTCCGTATTGGTCATCTTAGTCCATACTGATCATCTTAGTACTGCTCATCTTAGTCTGTACTGGTCATCTTAGTCTGTAATGGTCATCTTAATCTGTACTGCTCATCTTTTCCATACTGGTCATCTTAGCCTGAACTGACCATCTTAGTCTGTACTGGTCATCTTAGTCTGTACTGCTCATCTTAGTCCGTACTGGTCATCTTAGCCTGTACTGGTCATCTTAGCCTGTACTGGTCATCTTAGTCTATACTGGTCATCTTAGTCTATACTGGCCATCTTAGTCTGTACTGGCCATCTTAGTCTGTACTGGTCATCTTAGTCCGTACTGGTGATCTTAGTCCGTACTGGTGATCTTAGTCTGTAATGGTCATCTTAGTCTATACTGGCCATCTTAGTAAGTTCTGGTCATCTTAGTCTGTACTGCTCATCTTAGTCCATACTGATCATCTTAATCTCTACTGGTCATCTTATTCCATACTGTGATCATTAGAATTTGAGATTTAGAAATTTGGACGAAATTTGTGGGAAAAAATTCAGATTCATTAGAATCTGTAAATTTAGATGCATCCCGATATCCGAATATGAAGATATTCATCCGAATTTCAATTCAGAACTAAACAAAACTAACATGCCTATAGGGACATCAGTTCTGGTGACAGCTGTCTAAAGCTGGCCAAACACTGCCCCAAATTTGGGGCAAGCCAATCCTGCTGACTTGCTGCAGTCTGATCAGT
>NW_017307155.1:341899-373854 GCF_000935625.1 Nanorana parkeri
CCCCCCCCCCCCTCTCTTTCCCCCTGGGTATCCCCTCTCTTCCCATCACATTCTGCAAAAGTCTATTTTTCAAATAACTTTTGTTGAAAGAATCCGGTCGGAAAATTCTCAGCTGAACAGTGCCTACACCTAATCAGCTGCAGTTATTATTTGGGTATTCTGAACACTGTTGTCAGAACACAATAGCTCGGTGCGGGGTTTCCCAGTCCACATGGATCTGTTAAATCTTTTGGAGAACATTTTTTTCCCAGTGTGTGGCCAACTAGAGGGGATTTCCCTTTCTTTTGGAGAGATTTTCTCTTACGTTGGCCACACATTATATAATTTGATTTAAAAAACAAAACAATTAGAGCAGGGATAGGCAAAGGAAAACCCGTGAACCGGTGACCGGGTCATGGGTGGCCAAGGCTCATTGATGCACCCGGGGAGCAAAGGCCGTCCCATTTAGTTGGATATAACGGAAGAGCTATTGTAGCTCATATTGCTGAAAACGTTAATGCTGGTACCGAATGAAAGGCGTCTGAACAGACAGAGCATCACAGTTTAGTGCATATGGGGCTGTGTAGCCGCAGATCGGTAAGGGTGCCCATGCTGACCCCTGTCCACAGCCTAAAGTGCCTACCATGGGCATGTGAGCATAAGATCTGGACCACAGAGCAATGGAAGAAGGTGGCCTGGTCTGATGAATCACGTTTTCTTTTATATTATGTGGATGGCCGGGTGCGTGTGTAGCTTACCTGTGGAAGAGATGGCACCAGGATGCAGTGGTCAAGACCTACTAAAAGTGGTATCAAAAGGATCATGGATGCACATGAGGAGTGAAGGAGCCCCCACCATGCAACTTAGTACTTAAAGAAGCTGCTGCTGAAGGCTTTGTGCCAGATACCACAGCATACCTTCAGAGGTCTAGTGGAGTCCATGCTGTAACGGGTCAGGGCTGTTGTGGTGGCAAAAGGGGGGCCTTAGGCGTGTGGTCATAATGTTAGGACTGATCAGCGTATCTCCAGCATAGGTTCTCTCGCCAGTTTGGGTTTCCTTGCTGAAGCCACATTAGATCCTTTTCTACTGCACATTCTGACATCCATGGAGGGTGGTAGATGTGAAAAGGGAACTAGCACAGGGCCAAATACAACAGTGGGGTAGAGTGGACTACACCAAGTAACAGAGTACGGGCACATATCAAGGTCTTTAGAGTGTTTTGCAAGCATTCGATTTAATATGTTAATGTGGTTATGTGATATTTTGGCTCTGGCTGACTTTACTTCCGCTCTAAGGAAATGCACTGCTACTTCTCTGGAGAAACTCAAATCAAAAGAATTTTTAGGGTACTGCTTAGCTACAAATAAAAATGTTCTTGTTCCCTTTAAGAGCATGACACTGACAGCCACTGGTATGTCTCCTGGTGAAAGGGACATGATGGGATTTTGTAGTTTCAGAACAGCGGTAGTGCCGCGATTCCCAACTCTGTGCTATGCTAAAGGATGGGCAAGGTGCAAGCAAAATATCACTAGACCCAAATAATATGTACCTCTTTAGGTGGTGCAGAGAGCTCACTGGCTAATATGCTGCGTGCTGTGGAGGCTTGGGGCAGATACTCTGAATTGGTCTGCTTTGGGGGTATTGATTGCAAATGGCTTATTTGAACGAATCAACAGAACAAATGAAGTGGTAGCACGAATATCCTTGCACTGCAGGTTCTCAGGTACTGCTTCCTCTCCAGCAAGCCCGCAAAAAAGCACAATGAGCTGTACACCCTCCATCATTTTCAGTATTCCATAAATTGTTCTCCGTAGTGTCATGTACTCAGTCATTAAAACTAGTGATGCACAGATACCGGTTTTTCGGTATTGAGTACGAGTACCGATATTTATATTTCGGTACTCGCTGATACCAAGTACCGATACTGGTACTTCCGACAGCATGGAGTCGGCTTGCCAGACAATCAGGAAGTCGGGCAGCGTGTCATTACCTGCAGCCCGGCTTTTTGATTGCCCAGGAAGCCGGCTCCATGCTGTTTATTCGGGAAGCCGGTTTCCCAGTCAATCACCATCGAGCTGGCTGTTTGGCTAGCTCAATGCTGATTGGCCAGGAAGCCAGCATATCAACCAATCAGCATGGAGCCGGCTTCCCGGCAAATCAGGAAGCCTGGAGGCGAGTCATTACCCGCAGCCCAGCTTCCTGATTGGCCGGGAAGCTGGTTCCATGCTGTTTGGCTAGCTCCATGCTGATTGGCTGGGAAGCCGGCTTCCCGGCCAATCAGCATGGAGCCAGCCAAGCAGCATGGAGTCGGCTTATGGCAATTCAGGGAGCGGGGTCGCAAGTTATTACCCACAGCCCAGCTTCCTGATTGGCCAGGCAGCCGACTCCATGTTATCTTGCGGCACTGCTGGTCAGAGGAAATCTCCCTCTAACCGGAAGTTCTGGTTTCGGAGGTAAGTATCGGAGCACTCGTACTCGCCCAAATACTCGGTATCAGCACGGATACCGACACTAGTATTGGTATCAGTGCATCCCTAATTAGAACCTATTCCTGTCCTTCCCGGCAGGTCAATATTAAAAGAGCATCATGGAACATTGTGTCAAATATTTGTTGAGCGAGCTCTGCAAACTGCAACTGTGTGTAAACTATATTGAGTTACATAAATCTGGGCAAACTACCAGCAGACAATAAACTTGTAAACATTGTCATCATTTCAAATGTCACCCAGATGAAAGCGTTCATATCTCCTATCACTATGAAAAGGAATTATGGAGATCGTATTCAGCAGCGGAACTTGAGGGCTTTGGTGGCACAGGCAGAGATTTAACTTCCCTACGTTGAAATGAAATGCCATTAAGAAAGGTGTGCTTAAAGAAGACCTATAGTCTGATTATTGGAAGCGCCCCACCACCAATCCCCCACCCCATGCTGCTGGCTTGGTGCATACGAATAGAGCGTGAATACTTACTTGTAACCACAATCTGGTCACTTCATAGGCAGCCACTGTCATATCATATGTGCCTGCTGGGAAAGAAAGAAAGAAAGATAATTTTTCTTCATTGAAACTGTGTAAACCACAGCATACCTTCAGAGGTCTAGTGGAGTCCATGCTTTAATGGGTCAGGGCTGTTGTGGTGGCAAAAGGGGGAACTTCTCAATATTAGGCAGGTGGTCATAATGTTACGTCTGATCGGCGTATCTCCAGCATAGGTTCTCTCGCCAGTTTGGGCTTCCTTGCTGAAGCCACATTGGATCCTTTTCTACTGGGATAACGGGATTCTGACATCCATGGAGGGTGGAAGATGTGACAGGGAAACTAGCACAGGGACAAATACAATACTGGGGTAGAATGGACTACATCAAGTAACAGAGTACGGGCACATATCAAGGTCTTTAGACTGTTTTGCAAGCATTCGATTTAATATGTTAAAGTGGTTATGTGATATTTTTGGCTCTGGCTGACTTTACTTCCGCTCTAAGGAAATGCACTGCTACTTCTCTGGAGAAACTCAAATCAGAATTTTTAGGGGACTGCTTAGCTACAAATAAAATTTTTCTTGTTCCCTTTAAGAGCAAGACTCTGACGGCCACTTGTATGACTCCAGGTGAAAGAGACATGATGGGATTTTGTAGTTTCAGAGCAGCAGTAGTGCCGCGGTTCCCAGCCCTGTGCTATGCTAAAGGATGGGCAAGGTGCAGGCAAAATATCACTAGACCCAAATAATATGTACCTCTTTAGGTGGTGCAGAGAGCTCACTGGCTAATATGCTGCGTGCTGTGGAGGCTTGGGGCAGATACTCTGAATTGGTCTGCTTTGGGGGTATTGATTGCAAATGGCTTATTTGAACGAATCAACAGAACAAATGAAGTGGTAGCACGAATATCCTTGCACTGCAGGTTCTCAGGTACTGCTTCCTCTCCAGCAAGCCCCCAAAAAAGCACAATGAGCTGTACACCCTCCATCATTTTCAGAATTTGAACTCCCATGAAGCATTGCAAGACTCTGTCAGCCGCAGGGATGACTCCTAGAAGCAGAAGCATCAGGGGATTTGTAGTTTCCCCACTGCTGGAGTGCCTAGGTTGCCTACCCCGACTCTAGAGTGGTGGCAGGGTGCATTGCTCTTATTGTAGCACCGAGATGGGTCATGCGATTAGAGTACAGGCGAATTCCTACTGATTTTCAAAAGATTTCGGCAAGTGGACTCCAAAGGCCTATATAACAGCAGAAGCGTGTAAGTATCTGAAATAAGGTTAGATACAGGTAAAGTCCAGTACCTGTGCACACTTCTTCATAAAAGAAAAAAATGTGTTCCTGCAGATTTTTCCTCCCGCCCATGTTGTACCTCGTTAATATGGACAGGAGGAAGAATAAATGGAGTTCAAGAGTAATGACATCAGCGCACTTGTATTCCATTGAGAATTACCAGTCCCTCTGCCATGGTAGCTAATGGGGCTTCTCCCTTCACAGATCCTATAAAAAGCAAAACCTACTTTAAAGGCACAATTCATCTCTGTTTCCTGTTTCACTCAAATTTAGGGTGGAACATGAAAGATGGTCCCATTCCCCAACCCTCGCACCCTCCTACTGCCCTCCTGAACAGTGGGGTGGTTTACAAGAAGGGATAAGTGAAAGGAAAGTATACAAGTCCCATTCGCCACCATGGCAAAAGAACTCATAGATCTTAATGGAGCACAATTACATTGAGGTCACCATGCTTGTACTCCATTGATACATCCTCCAGCCCCATGCACAACCAGGGCCGGATTTCCCACAAGGCCAACCAAGGCCCGGCCTCAGGGCAGCAGGGAGTAGAGGGGCAGCAGGGGTGTGGAATTCCTATCTCCTGATCTCCGGAACATGCAGTTTCGGGCACCAGGTGGGCAGTTGTTTTCTACATTTAGCCCTGCTTTGGGCAAGCAGAGCTAAATGTACAGCGGGGAAGAGGAAGAGTCTGCAGGAGTCTGTGCATTGCACCCATGATGGGCCGATCTAAGTGGTGATATGCTCCAGGCTTGCATGCAAAAAGATTAATAAATGACTATTTTTTTCAATGTGGGTGTACAGTTTTGGTTCATTTTTTTCTCCAAAAGATGGACTTTGCCTTTAATATCACTCATCCAGTTTCATGCTCCCTTAGGAAGACTCCACACCTTGTAATCTGAGCGCTGGCAATCCATCCGAATGATCTTCACACAAGATAATTCAAATGTCACCCGTTTTATTGATGCTGGCAATGCAAGCGGGAGCTTCCCTGGCACGGGAAGTACAAGGACCGGTGTGAGTGGTTGAGGGCTGTATAACATATCAGCACTATACCCTGTTACTGAGGGAAGTAAAAATATATGTACAATACACAACCAACCTAACAAATCAAATTATGGGAGGCATTGTGATGGATATAAGATATTATATAAAATGTCTATTGTTCTCTTCCACCTGTTTGTGCATAAGTGTGTTATTTTCCTTAAGCAAGATAAAGATCTCCTGCTCCTTCCGCTCAACCCCTCCCTTCGTGTGCAGCTTGAAGAAACTAAGATTGGCGCCTCCATCCTGTGCTACACCCTTTGATGACAAGAGTGGAGACCACAGAGGAAGTTACAACGATCTACAACAATGCCTTATGAAGAGCTAAAGCATACATCTGTACTAACCACAATAACACGCCTTCCTTTAACTATATAAGCCTGTGTGTCGCGTATAATAAACAGAAGCATCTTTGTACCTGAACACTGTGTCAGTCTGATTCTTACCATACATGTATGACGATTTGCCTAGGTGAATTTGGACGAGGATAGATATTACTAGAGGTGTTTGACCGCTTACCAAAACATCTAGTGCCCAACGTGGGGCCTAGGGTTGTGTACCTACCGACAGCCGAGCATCGGGGACGCTCATAGGGGCCAACCGGACCGGGCGGAGACTGATCACCTCTGAGAGTACGATAAGACACATTTTGTTGTATACCGCTACGTCCCGTCTCTGTTTGGTACGTCTGTGGGTCACCAAAGACAGGTAAATATCTTGCCCGAGGCCCGTTTTACCCATTGCCTGTCAAAGTAATATCTATCACTCGGAACGTGTATAATTTGTCCGTGAATGGTCGGAAAGTGATACAATTGTTAAGACCAAGGGAAAATAAGACACTCTTTTGGTAATCGGCAGCACGTTGTGCGCGTCGTAGAAAGGGGTGTCTGAGAGCGCGTCACGGATACAGTGGCGGCGCGGACAAAGATTGGTCGGCAATTATTTTCACTCATGTATGTCAAGGGACGTGTTTGTTTATCTGTGTAACGTTATGTCATGTCCTCATTGCGTTTGTGGATTGATGCTTGGTATTCATGAGGGTGGCTGGGGATTAGTGAAAGTGAAAGAGTCAGGATACAGTCAAGAGTTCCTAGGGCGCCACCCTCTGATACCTGAATTCCCTGAGATATTGGTCTTTCGCCTAAATGTGCATTATCCAGTGAAGGAAGGCGTAGGAAAGTCACTGCAGGAGATTCATAGAGAAGCACGGAGGGAGGGACATCGGGCAGTTAGGTGCCCACTGCAACCAGTACATCCAGAACAGTGTGAGTTGGAAGAGATAAAGAGGGTCCGTGCCGCGGGATTTGTGCTGGGAAGACCCGACGGCCACCATGGGACAGAAACAGACGATCATAGAGAAAGGGAGAACCGCATGTGAGCTAGTTGAAGACAGAGAGTGGAAAGTGTACACATGCAAGTTACAAAAATTGATTAAAGTATGTGGGTTAAAGGACAACAAGGGCCGGCTACAGCTGGAATAATGGCGAAAAATAATGAAAGAAAAGAAAGGGGTTTTAGTGGATAACAACCTGTTGAAGACAGCAGAAGCTTGGTACAACGTGGCAAAAGCCATACACAAAGATAATTGGGTGGAACAGGAAGTTGAGGAGGGGGGTCATGTAACGTATGTATATCATCGATGTGTTGGCAAGAGTGAACCCTCATTTTTAATGACTGAAAAACAGCCACCACCCTATGACGCAGGTGGGTGGCATCAGGTCACCTCCCCCTCTTGCCCGCCCCTAACGCCCATCACTTCCGCAGGTGGCCATTTTGGGACAACGCCCTTATACCCAGTCATCATGGCAAATGGCACTTTCTATATGCCGCCCGAACCACAGTTGCCCATTATGACGAGTCTCCCAGACAGTCACCAAGACTCAGACCTGGCGGCGGCAGAGGCCCAATCAATTGACGTTAGTTTCCGTCATATCCCTCCCCCTCCCACACCTTTTGTACACGCCACTCCGGCGGCCCCGGGCTCTCAGGACCTGCTGAACTTAATTACTCTAGACGAGACCCCAGCACGGCCCCGGTATATGCCCCGGCTGGCCAAATATGAACTGCCTCCAGACGTCCCTACGATGTATGTGACCTTCACTCCCTCCCAGGCATCCACTTTGGTGTCCTCCTTGCCAGACCCAGAGAAACAGCCCATGCCCTTCTACCGCAGGCTGGCCCAAATTCAAAAGACACACTCAGCCGCCTGGAGGGATTTGGTTAGTCTATGTGAAATAAAAGCAGGGGACACTTACTGGCCAATCATGGAGAAAGGTCTGGAAACCGCAAGGATTATCAATGACGATACCTATGCATCTGGAGTGGATTTCTGTGAATAAATACGAGACTGGGCTAGGGAAAGACTAGCTGATCAAGCTACCAACCTACAGGATATTACTCAAGACAAAACAGAATCGGTGGAAAAATTCTATGCCAGACTGTCACAAGTGTTCTCTGACTTGGGTTTCACTATCCATAACAAAGTACACAGTCAGATGCTGTCATCAGCATTTGTAGTGGGACTAAAGGAGTCAATCAGGAAGGGTCTCGTCATGTCAAGACCAGAGTACCGCTTGTTGCCGCTAGACACATTACTCCCAGTAGCAAAAGGCTTAGAATCTTCACAACCTAAGAGAGCAACCGCACTCATGTACGCTGGTCCACCAGCACCACCCAGACCCCCCTAACATACTTCAACTGCGGGAAACCGGGACACATGAAGAAGGAGTGTAGGGCCCCCAGATGCCCCAGAAGGTTCCAGGGTCCATCCTACCCTCAGGGGGGCCCTCAGAATTACAACTATAACCAGAATTACCACCAGCAATCCTCCGGACCGGAGCCAGCACACCTGGACCTGCTGCACTAGGATCCCGGCAAGCCCCTGTCCCCTTCCCCTTGCATGGCCATAAACACAAACACACATACAATGCATGGACCTCTAGTTAGGGTAACCTTGCCCATAGAGGGACATCCTACTACATTTCTCGTGGACACGGGTGCAGCGAGAAGCGTGATACGGGCCGAAGACCTCGCAAGCAGCTCATACTTATCTGACATTGACGTCACTTGCGTAGGCGTTGATGGTACTCCGAGAGTCAGCCCCCTTACCCGCCCAATGCAAATCGGTACCCTCCCCGATCTGCTTGCACGATTTGTAGTCTCATCTACCTGTCCGCTTAATCTATTGGGAGCTGATGTTCTTTCATGACTCCGAGCATCCATTATATTCCAGGATGACGGCTCAGTTTCCATTTCCTCACCACTGTGTGTAGATGACACCTCCGCCCTCTGCTCCCTCCCGCTGATAATAACTCTCACTGATACACCTTCCTCCACTATCCCTCCGGAGGTGCTTGGAAGAATTCCCCCCCCGTCTCTGGTCAATAGGACCGGAAGATGTTGGCCATCTGAGAGTCCCGCCTGTCATGGTGAGGCTGAAGCCTGGGGCTCCCCTGCCCTGCAAACCACAGTACCCACTAAAACCTGCTCAAGCATCAGCAATCTCTGGCCAAGTAAAGGCTCTTCTGCACAACGGAGCTTTAGTCCTCTGCATTTCTGAGTGTCAAGAAGAAGACCCAAAAGGGTGAACCTGACAAATACAGGATGGTACAGGATCTTAGAGCGGTGAATGAAGCCACCATACTGGATACTCCCATCGTACCCAACCCACACACGCTATTGGCAGGAGTTCCTCCCACAGCCAGATATTTCACTGTCATTGATTTAGCCAATGCTTTCTTCAGCGTGCCTTTGCACCCTGCCTGCAGATATCTTTTTGCTTTTACCCACGAAGGACAGCAATACAATTGGACAGTCATGCCACAAGGAGCACAGAACTCACCTAGTCAGTTTGCCCGTGCCATGGCCACTATACTGGATACATGGCAGAAGCTGAACACAGAGGTGACACTCCTCCAATATGTGGATGACCTACTTCTCTGCGCTGAAGACTACGTAATGGCCTCCTCGGCATCTGAAAGCCTGTTATGTTACTTGGCAGAACAGGGTTGCAAAGCCTCAAAGCAGAAGCTTCAATGGTGCTCACAGTCAGTGGTGTTCCTCGGACATTGCCTATCTCATGGAACCAGGCACCTCACGCAAGACCGCGTACAGACTGTGCTGAACATCCCGCTTCCAAGAGGCCAGAAACCACTACATGCTTTCCTGGGACTTATCTTCTACTGCAGATCCTGGATCTCAGACGCTTCCCTGCTGCTACAACCTCTCTATGATGCCCTGAAGACAGATCCTTTCCAGATGACGCCAGAGGCCATATGCAACTTTGAAGCCTTGAAGGAAGCTATCTCCTCTGCCCCTGCCTTGGGACTACCCGACTACAACAAACCCTTCAAACTCTTTGTGTCAGAACAACAAGGACACGCATCAGGGGTGTTGACTCAGTCTCACGGGAATAGGACACGCCCCATTGGTTACTACTCATGTCAACTCGATCCTGTGGCCAGAGGTGGACCATCATGTCTGAGAGCAGTCTTCGCAGCACAAGCTTTACTGTCCAACCCAAACATCTGTCTACTGCAAGACACCTGAGACTCCAGTTGTCACTCCTCATGCCAGACAACGTCACTGCCACAGTGACCAAAGAAATATGGTCTGCTTTGGGGGTCACCTTAGCGTTTCACACCCCTTATCACGCTCAGAGTAGTGGGAAGGTGGAAAAAATGAACGGTACACTGAAAGCAAGGATGCTAAAAATGGCCCAAGAGACTGGGATGAGTTGGGTGGATAGTCTGTCCATTGCCCTGTTCAGTGTCAGATACACACCAAGGGGAGAGCACTCCCTGTCCCCCTATGAAATACTGTTTGGTTCCGCCCCCAGACTTGGTTGCTATTCCCCACAACAGTTGCAGCTACAATCTGATGTGTTAACAAATTATGTAACCTCATTATCACATGAATTAACCAGAATCCATGCACAAGTGTTTTCTTCCATTCCAGATCCCGAAACAGATGCAGGAACTCACAGACTATTACCCGGAGATTGGGTACTGGTAAAGAAGTTCGTGAGAAAACATTCTCTGGATCCGAGATACGAGGGTACATTCCAGGTCCTGCTGACCACCGCCACTTCAGTCAAATTGTCTGGAAAGAGCTCCTGGATCCACGCTTCCCATTGCAAGAAGGTGCCTACCCCCGAGGAGGAGACACCACCAGCACCATGATGGCCCCAATTCTGTATATCCTTTGCGTTGCAAAACTAATGGGTTCTGGGGAAGGACAGGAGGTAGCCGTTACCAGGGAAACTGGGATGGTAACCTTCTGGTATAACTCATCCAACACTCACGTTGCCACATACACGGTAGACTATGAAACAATACTCCCAGGTACTGAATGGCATATCCAGACCTAACAAAGCGCAGGTAGTCGCCTGATCATTTATGTCTGTGTGACTGACCAATACTGGGGCAATAACTGTGACAGCTGGGGATCTGTAGGATGGACCATAGGACCTGACTGGGGATATAGACCAGAGGGGGCCTTAAAAAGAGTGGATAAGAATGGAAAGCCCCTACTCAGCCGCATGACCATCACACTGGCCCAAGGGCCCGAATCCCGCTAAGCCAAAGGGAACAAGGTTAGACTGACCATCGAGAACCCCAGCCCAGGTGACGCAGGAACCTATGTGATGGGACTATGGTGGGGCAGCGGATACCCTAGTATGAGACAAAGATTCCAACTAAAAGATATGTATAAATTACCAGAAAAGCAGACACCCCAGACAGCGACAAACCCACTCAAGCCACACACATACACCTTAGGTGACATGGTGGCCATAGCCAACCCCACATTTGAAGACACCATGGCTGCAGAAACCGGGTTCTCTGACACCAACTTTTGGCTTGAGTGGATGAGATACAGTGCTAACCAACATAATAGAATTAACTGCTTTGTCTGTGGCAATGCAAGGCCACACCTGGGTACAGTCCCTCTACAGATCCCAAAGGAAAGTGAGGAATGTTTCCTCAGCCTTTACACCAATACAACCACCAATCACCCCACATGTAAACAATGGAAACAGGAATACCCCATACTTACTAAAGCTCCGAAGCCAGGGGAAGGGATTACGATTTACTCAGGGAACTATACCTGCTATTCGGGCCATGAGGGTAAGGGAAAATTCCTGGGTAACTTTACAAAGGGATACTGTGCCACCTATAGCAATGTTTCCCAGAAGCTGGTACAGAACCAAACACAGTCCCTTGGTGACATCTACTGGATCTGTGGGGATCAGAAAATTAGGACAAGGTTGGAGGGTGCCTGGACTGGTGAGTGTGCTCTTGCAAAGGCCATCATGCCTCTCCATATCTTAGCTGAAAATGTCACTATACTCATAATATTACTGCTTATAGCTTTGACAGTTTGCTGTGTCTTGCCATGCATTAAGAAGCTCATGACTAAAGCCCTGGAGTACCAGACTCCTACCCTTCTGCACTATGACACTGAGAATGCTCCTTTTCCTGACAAAGAGAAGTATGCCCCATTGCAGTCCTTCCCTCCGAAGTACAACCCCATCTCAGCTTAGGGACAGCATCTGACTTTCCTATGTGCAAAGTCTGTGGCAAGGGGGGTGATGGACAAGCCATCACTCGTCTAACGTACAGCATAAAAGATTTCCAAGGCACATTGGGACAGATGAGATAGGCCCGGTTTAGGGTCAGAGAAGAATGGCCAATTTAAGGGGGGACTGTGATGGATATAAGATAATATATAAAATGTCCATTGTTCTCTTCCACCTGTTTGTGCATAAGTGTGTTATTTTCCTTAAGCAAGATAAAGATCTCCTGCTCCTTCCGCTCAACCCCTCCCTTCGTGTGCAGCTTGAAGAAACTAAGATTGGCGCCTCCATCCTGTGCTACACCCTTTGATGACAAGAGTGGAGACCACAGATGAAGTTACAACGATCTACAACAATGCCTTATAAAGAGCTAAAGCATACATCTGTACTAACCACAATAACACCCCTTCCTTTACCTATATAAGCCTGTGTGACGCTTATAATAAACAGAAGCATCTTTGTACCCAGTGGCGGAACTACCGCCGGTGCAGGCGGTGCGGGCGCACCAGGGCCAGAAGACAGATGACCGGCCAGAAGAGGTAAGGGGGGGGTAAATAATGAATTAAAATAATAATTATTTGTGGCCTAATGTTGTATAAAGTACTGTTGCAGCAATGCACAATGGGACCCCCTATAGAGGACTACAAATCTCAGCAGTATTTTATACAGAAATGCTATTGTTATATAAAGTATTGCTGGGATGTGTAGACCTCTATAGCCTGTGCCATTCTGCATTGCTGTAAATATTAGGGTTGCACCGATATATCAGCCGCCAAAAGATATTGGCCGGAAATGGCACTTTTGGCTAAATGCCAAAAGTGCCATTTATCTGCTGATACAGCAGCGCATCCGTGCTTTCTTTCCTCCCCGCTGGGCGCTGCTCTGTGTCCCAGCGGGGAGGAGAGAAAGTGACAGCCGGCCGAGCGCTGCGGGAGGAGAGCGCTGTGTTTGTGCTTTTTTCTGGGGGTGGGGGGGGGCCCAAAAAAAAAATCTTGCCCCAGGGCCCTTTGTTCCTTAGGTCCGCCACTGTTTGTACCTGAACACTGTGTCAGTCTGATTCTTCCCATACATGTATGACGATTTGCCTAGGTGAATTTGGACGAGGATAGATATTACTAGAGGTGTTTGACCGCTTACCAAAACAGCATCAGAACTGATATCTCAGATATAAAAGGTGTCATATCCAATGGTCTTCAATAAACAGGCCATGAAGGACTGCTGTGAGAAGGATTCATGTATCACCTACTCCCCTGGTGCCCAACCTGCATCCTGAGGACTGTATATGGCTCTTCAGTACTCACTGTGAGGCTCTTGGGCCCCAAAGTGTGAATGGAAGCATTGAATTGTAAAGGGGCTGAAAGAGTATTCAACTCAGAAATCTGCACTCTCCAACCTCATGTGTAGCATGTCTCCAGTCTCTGACTATCTCCTGTAGCATGTTCCCACTCTTTAACCTTCTTCTAAAGCATGTCGGCAGTCTCTGACCATCTCCTTTAGTATGTCTGCAGTCTCTGACCTTCTCTTGTATTATGTCTGCAATCTTTGACCATCGCTTTTACTATGTTTTCAATCTCTTGCCATCTTCTGTAGCATGCCTACACTCTCTGATCATCTCTTCTAGTATGCCTGCACTCTCTGAACATTTCCTGTAGTATGTGTGTGCTCTCTGATCATCTCATGTAGTATTTCTTCAGTCCATTTCACATTCCATGTCTGCAGCCTCCGACCATCCACTGTAGTATATCTGTACTCTCTAACCATTCCCTGTAGTATGTCTTAAGTCTCTGACCATCCTCTGTAGACACTCTGCAGTATCTGACCATCTCCTGTATAATGTCCCCAGTCTCTGACCATCTCCTGTATTATTCCTACAGTCTTTGACCATCCCCTGTAGTCAATCTGCGGTCCCTGACCATCTCCTGTATAATGACTACAG
This sequence comes from Nanorana parkeri, assembly GCF_000935625.1. Taxonomy (NCBI): domain Eukaryota; kingdom Metazoa; phylum Chordata; class Amphibia; order Anura; family Dicroglossidae; genus Nanorana; species Nanorana parkeri. The sequence continues at coordinate 355,695 of NW_017307155.1, forward strand.
TCTCTGACCATCTTCTATATTATTCCTATAGCCTCTGACCATCCCCTGTAGTCAATTTGTGCTCTCTGCCCATCTCCTGTATAATGACTACAGCCTCTGACCATCTCCTGTATAATGACTACAGCTTCTGACCATCTCCTGTATTATGAGTACAGTCTCTGACCATCCCCTGTAGCCAGTATGCAGTCTCTGACAATCTCTTGTATGTCTGCAGTTTCTGACCATCTCCTGTAATATGTCTGCAATTTCTGACCATTTCCTATAGCATTACATATGCTGATTATTATGTGCTGTCTGTTGGTGATGTCCGGGGCCTGTAGTTAAGGCCTCCAATAGCTTGTAAATGGACTGCCAGTAATCTTCCTTAAAGGAGAACTATGAGGTGAGTGCTTTTCACTCACCTCATAGTTCTAGCCGACCTGTGACAATGAGACTGTCACAGGTTGACTCAGTAGATCGGGAGGTGAGCGAACATATAGCGGCGTTCGCCCACCTCTCGATCCTGTCACGGCTCTCTGCCGTGACAGGGGGAGGGGCTGGATTCCCCTCTCCCCGCTCCGATCTGCCAGCGCTGACTGGCGGAACGGACGGGGGAGGGGGCGGGTACAGCTGGCTCTGCCTCTAGATAGGCAGAGCCAGCTGTCACTCACGCAGCTGGGCGGATCTCGACGTCCATGTCGGGATCCGCTCCGGCTGCGGCGTCTCAGTATACCGCGAGCTGTAGCTCACGGTATACTGAGCTTAGGGTAACGGCAGGGCGCTAGTTTGTGTCCTCCCGTTACCCTAAGGAGAACTATGGGGAAAAACACTGACCCCATAGTTCTCCTTTAAGCCCCGTATAATCAGAATCCACCAGTGATGACTAACAATGGATACAAGTGTCAAGTAGCAAATCCTTCCACATGACACGTTATACGCGGCGCTCTTCCCGTTTACATACAGTACGCTGTGTTACCATTACAATGATATTGTCTGGAGATCAATGGCTGAGTGATGGATGTAACAAAACACTTCAGCGGGTTGTCGGTAAGGTATGCGCCAGCTGTGACACATGAAGGTCCAACTTGATTTTCTTGTTGGTGAGCATCAGCAATATACAATTCTGTACCATACCTCTAGGTTAGAATGTAACTTCAGGTCCATGGAAAATTATAATTACCATACAAGAGCCATTCTGACTTTTAATTCTACAATTAATGAATGGCCAGGGCCTGAGTATTTAGGTACCACACCCCTGAAAACAATGGTAATCACAGAAAGAAAAAGATGGGGGTTTGAAGGTACCAAAAGACAATTCCAAGGCAATTGAAGGCAAAAAAAAATCTCTTTTTTATTAAATAGTGTTTAAAAATTTATTGATATAAAAATTAATTCATGAAAAGCTCCAAACAGATATCTGCTAGGAGGCTCACTCCACTTCTATATAACCAGGTCAGTAATACATGATTGATTTAGGAGAATAAACATGATGACACCAGCACCGGCATCCAACGCAGCCGCCCCAGGGCTGCGGCCCTGGGGCGTCTGTGTTGGATGCCGGTGGCCCAGGAAGGTGTGGAGCATTGCGACCCTTTCTAGTGATCTCTGGCCATGCTGGGCTCTTACCTAGTGGAAGTAGCGGTTGTGGGTTCTTTTTGACCCTGTGACCCCCACCTCCTACTGCTTGCCTGTAAGGCGGGTGCCCTCATTCCTCTCTTCCCCTGATTTTGGGTTCTGCCCGGATCGGTCCGTTCAGCTGCACACGTGTCAACCTGCTTAATCGATATCCTCCATCTCCTGAGGAAGTGCTTTTTAGCGTGAAACGTTGGGAAACTACGTGACTCCTTGTAATTGTCTTTTGGTACCTTCAAACCCCCATCTTTTTCTTTCTGTGATTACCATCTTGTAATTCTACAAATATAAAATTTATTTTCCTTATGATTCAATCTTTCACAACTGGCCTAAGTAACTCTACATTTCCTCTGGCTGCATACTGGAAGCGTCTTTAAAGCAGACCTTTTCCCTAAAAATAAAGTTTGCTGTATGGTACCCCCTCCCCATTTCTTTTAATAAAAGCTAAGTTTTTGTTTTTACATTTTTCTTTTACTTACTTTAAAAAAAAAACTTTTTTGTATGTGGCCCCACCTCCCCACTGCCATTCTCGTCTAAGCAAGGATAAAATGTAATTCTCTTTCTGTATCCTCTGTAGCCCCCATCACCTTCTGTGAGGTGGCTACTAGACATTTAGTGATAGCCCGGGGCTGTAGTCAGCCTGGCTGGAACTATAGTGGCAGTTATCTGGTTAATTCCAGGTGTCTGGCATTGTCTGTACGCCCCTGGGCGGAGTGTGACTCTGTCATATTGTGGGACAGCCAATGAGAGATACTGTAATGTATGTGCAGTACAGCAGCCAATCGCTGGGCTTCTCTCAGCCAGTGGTGCATGCTGGGATAGGTTACATATACTGGTGGGATTTGCCATGTGCTCAGACTAGCCGGGACCAGCCATGGAATAGGGCTGGGTGCTGTTCAGCCTGCCCCCCAGGCTAGGCCTAAGGCCTGGGGGTGAGCATGGGCTGGTGTGAGGGAAAGGTTTCCCTGAGGCATCCAACATGGAGGAGGCCTGTGATGCTGATAGAGGAAGAGAACCGGGACCAATGCAGTCTCTTGAAGTATCCTGGAACTAAGAGGAGTTCAGGAGTATGGTCGGTGTCTTTCCTGCTTGAGGATCTGTATTCATCCTGCTCACCTGCTACATCAGTTGCTGTCCGCTGCTTCCCAAGTGGATCTACACTGATATGCCAACCAGGTCTGGTGGGTCTGGAGCTCTTGTCAGTTACCCCTGGAAGCTTAGAACCCCTATACCCTCTCTCCTCAGTAAAGATGTTCAATAAAATGTTATTCAGCATTTTACTACTGGAGTGGACATCAGCTTGTGGGCACTAGAAGAAGGGCGGTTAGCGCTAATGGGCGGGCAGCTGAAGAACATACCCTAGACAGATTAGAGATGAACCGGGCATTCCGCGGCTCCTTCGGGGGTGAGCGCTACACCTTCAAGCCCAACAGATCCAGCGTAGTCTCTTTCTCTAGTCCCGCTGACCTCCTAAAGGCCCTGTACTGCTACACCATCTTGTTTGCTGCCATCACAGGGGGTCAGCATTCAGCTTTTCCTGGTTCTTCTGGGAATCATGCCTATGGTTGTCATTCTTGCAATGTCTCAAGGGATTTGTAGTTCCACAACTGCTGGAGTGCTGAGGTTGACTACCCCTGCTATAGACAGAGGAAAAGAGGTAACTTTTCTCTGCATAGCTAATTCATATAAGTCTTTCTACACATTATTTTACAATATTTTAAGCCAGGAAAACAGAAAATGTTCTGTGTGAAAGTGTGCGCTCCTACCAGAGGGTTATTACTTAGGGCACCAGAGCTTTTCTGACCACAGGCTCTGATGATGAATATTCAGCTCTAGGTAGAAGTATGGTTATACTGAAGTTTTGTTCTTTATATTTGTAAAACTTGTTCACACATGTTCACACAAGAATACTTCCAGTCATAATCCTTTGTGATGAGCCGAATGTACCTGGTTTTGGTTGGCTTGGACATTCCCCAGCCAGAAATATGGGTTCAGCGAACGTCCAAGTGAACCGATCCCGGGGCTGCCCGTGTCCTACCAACCAATGATGATGTATCACCTGAATTCAAAGCTCATCCCTAATAATCATCTTTCACAAATTATGACAAGAACAACTAACTAATCACTTAATTAAAAGCCTTTATTCATAATTATCTAAAGTTAGAACTGAAAAACAGACATTGGAGTGACATCGAAACAGAGTAGCATTACCAGTCCCTTGCTCCTGATGGACTTGAGGTGTCCAACATTTCAAATAGTCTATTACAATGTTTTTTTTTTCATTGGTTTTCAGATACATGTTAATTACAGGTGAAACTCGAATAATTAGAATATCGTGCAAAGTTCATTTATTTCACTAATGCAACTTAAAAGGTGAAACTAATATATGAGATAGACTCATTACATGCACAGCAAGATAGTTCAAACCGTGATTTGTCATCATTGTGATGATTATGGCTTACAGCTCATGAAAACCCCAAGAACCCCAAATCCACAACCTCAAAAAAGTAGAATATTACATGCAATCAATAAACAAGGATTGCACATAGAACAATATCGGACCTCTGAAAAGTACAAGCATGCATATGTACTCAGTACTTGGTTTGGGCCCCTTTTGCAGCAATTACTGCAATTACTTTTGCACAATATTCTAATTATTCGAGTTTCACCTGTATATTACAGAGCACACCATATTTACTGAAACCTTGCAAACCATTGTGCATGCATAAGAAGTACGAGTATATGGATAGCAAAGTTCATTTATTTCACTAATGCAACTTAAAAGGTGAAACTAATATATGAGATAGACTCATTACATGCACAGCAAGATAGTTCAAACCGTGATTTGTCATCATTGTGATGATTATGGCTTACAGCTCATGAAAACCCCAAGAACCCCAAATCCACAACCTCAAAAAAGTAGAATATTACATGCAATCAATAAACAAGGATTGCACATAGAACAATATCGGACCTCTGAAAAGTACAAGCATGCATATGTACTCAGTACTTGGTTTGGGCCCCTTTTGCAGCAATTACTGCAATTACTTTTGCACAATATTCTAATTATTCGAGTTTCACCTGTATATTACAGAGCACACCATATTTACTGAAACCTTGCAAACCATTGTGCATGCATAAGAAGTACGAGTATATGGATTTCCTCGTCACAAGGGATGCAGTACAAGTTACATTGTGAAATGCAGTAATTTGGAAGAGAACATGATATGCTGCATGTTATTCTAAGACCTGTATGGTGTCCATTGAAATGTCATATGGATGAGATTATGGTGGCCGGGAATAGAAACCAGCATAGGTTAGTCACGGGAAGTTAACAAACGTAGAGTCGTGACGTCAAGGTTAGGAATGGGCTGCATGTTCGAGTCGCACATAGGTTCAACTCGAACATAGCCTGTTCTAGCGTTCGCCGAACGCCGAACATTACGGGCATTACGGGAACATCACACAATGCACTGCGCCGTCCGAAACGGTAATTGGCTACAGTCACACTAGCGCTCCTGTCCCTACCAAAAATGTTCCAGTGTCGAAATCTCTAGAAAATGAAGGGAGGAAAGTTAACTGCTTTGCATGTGTCGCTCCCTTGCCGGCTGTGCCGGTGACATGCGGTATGTGCACTCGATGTTGGGTCCCCCCAAACCGATCCTACCACTGGTATCAAAGGTAGGTACAGTAACGGTCAAACTCTCAAATTTCTCACTGATTAAATACCAATTAATCTATTGTTTGACTTATTGTGAGATTGTACATTAGGTATAGCTGTTTTCTGAGCCTTTTTCAATGTCTGCTTCATTACAGTGAAGTTGAATGGTCAAAATTCAAACTGAGGGTTGGTTCATTATTTTCGTTTGAGGATGAGTGCCTATGGGACTTTTCTTATACACCTGCCCAGGTCCGTATAACTCTGCTGGTGGACGCCTACCCCAAATTTCTAAATTTTGGAACAACCCCGCTAAATGGGAAAAAGCATGTCCATTTCTAGGCATCCTCTAAACTAGTAGGGGAGAAGTCTTTGCAAATTTAGCTATGAGTTGTGGTACCCTGTGCCATCACATGAAGGGCCTGTAGTTGACTGTAGTGTCAATGAAACCATATCAACTAGTCTAACGCGTTATTGCCATTGGAGGTCTGAGACCAGTTTTTACACTGAACAAAAGGGATTCAAGCAACCCTTGTAATATGAACTGCAGTTTGTCTCCTATTGTGCAAAGTTGGCACTGCATTAACTGGTAATAACATACCTCCCAACTGTACCTCATTTAGAGGGGCTCTCCCTCATTTAGAACTAAATCCCTCTACCTCTCTTTCATTTTGATCTGATGTACAGATAATTATAAAAAAACTTCTGTTTAACTACCAAAACGGTTTCTCTGCACTAAATCTTCTATCTTAGAGAACTATCTAGGAGAACTATGAGGTGAGCGATTTCCACTCATCCTCATAGTTAGAGCCGACCTGTGACAAAGAAACTGTCACTAGTCGGCTCTATTGATCGAGAAGTGAGCAGAAACATGCAGCCGATCCGCTCACTTCTTGATCATCTCCCTGCAGGGATCAGTGACTGTCAGTCACCGCTTCCCACAGGGATTCCCCCCGCCCCACTCCGATCCTCCAGCGCTGAGAAGAGGAATGAACAGGGTAGGGGGCGGGCACAGCTGGCTCTGCCTCTAGATAGGCAGAGCTCGCTGTTACTCACGCAGCTGGGTGGATTTTGACAGTATTGTCGGGATCCGTCCCGGCTATGGCGCTCCCAGTATATCGCGGGCAATAGCCTGCTATATACTGAGCTTTGGGTCATGGGAGGAGGTTAGTATATGTCCTCCCGTGACCCTAAAGAGAACTATGGGGAAAAACACTTACCCCATAGTTCTCTTTTAATTATCTTGTTTGCTACTTTCGAAAAGTCAGTATAAAAGGAAGAAAAATTGTGAAAAATGGTGAAATTCTCGGCTTAGCCAATTATTTTTGACGTATAAATTCCTAATGGTCTACGTAACTAGATATATTGCCTAAATATATTGTTCTAGAAAGGTGTCCCTCTTTTTCATCTCAGAAAGTTAGGAGGTACGGGTAGTAACCGTTAAAGGTATAACAAATACTATACAAATGTATGCAAGGCTATTGGTGGCATAGGGTTCATTAAAGAACAATCTAGAGCAAGAACAATAACTAATGTAATCAGGAATCGCGATATAAAAAAGATAGATGTGGGATCCCCTCAACCCCAAGAATAAACTATATCTTTGCACAACATGAAATTAATAATTGGAATTGTTGCAGAGATGTACAACACACACGAATGAGTAATACGAGAATTATTGAAACAATTATTTGTAATGCTGTTGGCGACATAACAATGTGTTGTGTACAGTATATTTGGTTTGGCTGGGAATCAATGCTCACTTTGTAGACAGGAGCCCCTCCGCACCCAGAACACAAACAAACAGAAGCCTTTTTCTATGATCCGCGCTATCATGTGGCATTTTTGTGGTTCTGGAGAGACAAAATTAGAAGTCACTTTAATATGATATTAATAATCCTTGGCATGCAAGTGGCTTTAAAAAAATCTTCAAAGTGAACAGAGCTCCTTTTTGTTCGAAACCTTTATGACCTGTGTATGTGGTGCCCCGCTCCCTTACAGAAAGAGGTAATGCCACCACATGGTTCAAGATCCTAATTATCCAAATTCAGGGAATAGTATTAGCCATGTTGTCGTCACATTGTATGTCTTTTCTGCCAATCGGTTTTGCATACAGGTGGCACGGTATGAGAACCTGTCTGTGCCATGACCTGAAGATCATCACTCACACAATATTCTCACTATTGGGAGGTATGACCCTATGCTTGTACTGGGAGGAATGACCCTTTACTTGAATATTGGGAGGAATGTCCCTTTACATGTATAATGGGAGGGATGACCCTACACTTGTATATTGGTAGAAATGACCCTATACTTGTATATTGAGAGGAATGACCCTATGCTTGTATATTGGGAGGTATGACCCTATGCTTGTATACTGGGAGGAATGACCCAATACTTGTATATTGGGAGAAATTACCCTATGCTTGTATACTGGGAGGAATGACCCTTTACTTGTATATTGGGAGAAATTACCCTATGCTTGTATACTGGGAGCAATGACCCTTTACTTGTATATTGAGAGGAATGACCCTATGCTTATATACTGGGAGGAATTACCCTATACTTGTATATTGGGAGGAATGTCCCTTTACATGTATAACGGGAGGGATGACCCTACACTTGTATATTGGGAGAAATTACCCTATACTTGTATATTGAGAGGAATGACCCTATGCTTGTATATTGGGAGGTATGACCCTATGCTTGTATACTGGGAGGAATGACCCAATACTTGTATATTGGGAGAAATGACCCTATGCTTGTATACTGGGAGGAATGACCCTATGCTTGTATACTGGGAGGAATGACCCTATACATGTATATTTGGAGAATTGACTCTATACTTGTATATTGGGAGGAATGACCCTATACTTGTATATAAAACATGGAAACACATTGTATTAATACATTTTGTCATACTCTTCGTTGGTAGCTGTTGACCTTAGCCAACTTAAAGCTGAACTCCAGCCAAAAAACAATGAATGCAGTTATGAACATATATGAAAAAGATCATTAAACTAATTTTTGAATACATGCATATCTTTGTACATGCTAATTGTACCATTTTCCATTGAACAATTAAGGAGTGTCACACTTATTGGAACTATATATTAAGAATATCTGTAAAAAATAAGTCAAGGCAACTGGACTTGCTGTATTTTTCTTGAAGACGTTTCACTGGACATCCGACCAGCTTTCTGAATTCAGAATGACTTGTACAAAAAGTTATCTGGGAATAAATATGGTGAATGTTGCTCCAATCCACATAATCTGTTAGTCACAACCAGATGTTGATTTCATTTTCATAATTGGAGTCTAGGAGGTGTTATTAACCTGCCCAGAGACAGGTGTTAAAACAGCAATGTATGTGGCAGACAATAGATGTTCGCCCCGATCCAATCAAGTGTTCTGCATGCACATGTGTAAAGCACCTGACGGATTATTTGAGGATCACAACTGTGGAGATTGACACATATGCAATTCTAATACCTAACCTATCTAGTCCTGTTGCGGCATATCAGTTTGGGTTCCAGGTTTCACTCTCAGTCTCAAGGGAGAGTTTGGATCCACGAAATCATCTGCCGAAGTATTTATAGGATGCTACTTAAAATGGTTATTCCATCATAATCCACCCTAGTAGTGAGTGCGCAACAAGATGGGTTCGTATAGAAACTGGTGGTACATAAGAGCAGGAACTCAATCCTCCAATGCAACTCTATGGCCACATTCAATGGTGTGAACAACAGTGAAGCTCCAGTACTGCTTATAGCACCATGCACTCCCAATTGCCCAGCATACAGCAAGTGATTAGCAACAGCTCCTGCATGCATCTAGCACCCTGTACCACCAATAGCACAGCAGGATTGAATAGCAATAAGTGCGGTGACATGTATAGCACTGTGCACTGCCAATAACATAACATACAGCAAGTGATATGGAAGTAACTCCAGTAATACGTATAGCACCAGGTACGTCCAATAGAGAGAGATACAGCATTGAACTGCCTGACACAAGGATACTTGCGGTCTCCAATAGACTTGCCCAGCACTCAGGTAGATTTCCTGGAAGAACAGACTGGAGGTAGATTCCCTGTGAGCCTGATGAGCCTACTGCTGTCCCGAGTGAGCGAACCGAACACAGGCGTTCACGGCAATAGTGGAACGCCTTGTGTAGCGGCCGGTCACTATTTATGGAGCCGGAATTTATGGAGGCGGGGCTCTCCTGCGCGTCACACGGCCGCCGTGTACCACCGTGGAGCGCACCGTGTGACGGCGCAGCTGTCTATGACGCCGCTGCAGCCCAGGGAGGACCCGAGAATGCGATCTTGTTACAGGATCCCCCCTCTGAGGGGGACCTCTCCGAGGTCCCTGAAGAGGAGACGGCTGGTTGGGATACCTCTGATGGAAAGCTCTAATTAGTCGTGGTGCGTGCACATCCCGCACAGTCTCCCAAGAATCATCCTGAGGCCCATAACCTTTCCAGCGTATGAGATATTGGATTCCCCTTCCACGTCTACGAGAGTTTAAAATACTCTGCACCTCATACTCTTCTTCTCCCTGAGTCAGAACAGGAGGAGGAGGACGAGGAACCCTGTCAGGAAAAGGGTCAGGAAGGAAGGGTTTGAGAAGAGAAACGTGGAAGGTAGGATGTATACGCAAGTCAGGAGGAAGCCGGAGTCTCATGGCATTTGGGTTGACAACTCGTTCTATCCGAAAAGGTCCAATGAACTGTCTACTGAATTTCTTAGAGGGAGTATCCAAACGCAGGTTTTTAGTATGTGCTGATAAAGAACATACAAAAAGAGGAGATGACTACTTTTACTGCTTCTTCAATGGATGGGGGCAGGGAGGTGACCTTGATGTTTTGCTTAATTGAAAGCAGAGCAGAGAAATGTCAGCTCACCACTCACCAGGCTGATTGTAATGAAAATCTCAGGACTGGGTGGTCTTGTATTCATCTGCCGGAGCAAGAGTCTGCGGCCGGATATAAGCAGAATATCGGCACCTGATATTGGATATCGGCCTGAAATACACCATGATATAATTCAGCTTCCAAATGTTATTGTTAAACCATGGAGGTATTTGGTGCAGAATTCTGCACAAATAATTAAAATGAACTCTTTCTATTTTCCTGACAGTATGAGTACCCGATGGTTTCAGAAATGGTCTCTTTACCCCATCAGTTGTCACCACATTATACTATTTGCCTGCAAGTACGGCTTATGGAAACCTAATTTTCTCTGCATAATGGAAGATGGGATTTTCATTGCTCAGACATGCTCAGCGATGACATACAGAAGAGAAGGTGAAGTTATGAAAAAGGTGCTGAAGACTGTTAGAGCCATGAGCCCCCATAGAGAGGTTTATTTTTTCAGAAGGTTTTGTAGTTTTCTAAAATTATTCGTGAGGTTTTATTATATGACTATTCCATATGCTTGCGGTGCTTAAAGGAGTTGTAAAAGTCCCAGCATTTACTATCCTTTATCCAGCTTTGTAATAGGAATACATAGTAGAGTTGTTTCGGATAATACAATCAAAGCTTGATAAAATCCCTTTTATGTAGCGAGCGCTGCATTCCGTCTGCCCATCACTTCCAACATCTTCCTGGATTCCCAGTGTGCTTTCTGTCTCTTTACCTGCTGCTTGATGTGATGCAATCTCCATTTCTCAAGACTACATATCCCATCATGCATTGCTTCCAGAAACCAATGATAATGTTACATTGTTCAGTCGTTGAGTTGTTGCTCAGAAGGCAGGCTCTGTGAGAGTTAACAGGAATGGGTCCCATGGTGTCAGATTCTGTAATACATAAGTATTGTTCCTAAGTACCGCATGTATTTAGTCATTTTCCTCAACACACCTTTAAAAGAGAACTATGAGGTAAGTGTTTTCCCCCATAGTTCTCTTTAGGGTTACGGGACGACATATACTAACCTCCTCCCGTGACCCAAAGCTCACCTTTAAGGTGTGGGCTAGACATGTGCGATTCGTTTCGTTCCGAATCGAAATTCGGACGAATTTTCGGAAATTCGGACATTCGGATGTATCCGAATTCTGAATTACAGACATAACGAATGCAAACGAATCCGAATTTCCATTTCCGAAATTCGGTAGCGTTCGTACGAACGTTCGTTTCGTTTCCCCCCTCAAATGTCACTTTTGCTGCAAACGAACGAAACGAATAAGAACAGAAAACGAAACGAACGTTCGTACTAACGCTACTGAATTTCGTCCGAATCCGAATTCCGAATCCGAATTGACTTTCACACCCGAATCCTGAAAAACGAAATAACACAAATCCGAATTTAAAACGAAACGAAACGAATTTTTTGGCAGTGCACATGTCTAGTGTGGGCATCTACAGAGCTTTTGGTGGGTGTTATGGATCATCCCCTCTTGACACTCATGTATGATTAACCTGACATTAAACTTTTAGTTCCTTATTGCATTTTTGTAAATAGCTTGCTTATAAATTTTAACAGCCTTTTAAACCTGAACACAAGTTCCATTGTTCTTCTGAGAACGTAAGGTACTGAGATGTAAATGATACGGTATATGGAAGATTACTTTTATCTATGGTTTTGATCACAGACAGACACAGTTGCATCACTGCATAATAATTTAACAACAGCTGTGATATGACATGGCATGAATGTGCATAGGCTTCATTTCTAGAGAGTAAAGAGAACACTCATTTTTAATTATATTAAAAAGTTCTTGGGAAGATTATAAAGGCCATCAAAACCTGTGTTCATGGACTTCTTAAAGGAGAACTATGGGGTTAAGGCTTTTCCCCATAGTTCTCCTTAGGGTAACGGGAGGACACAAACTAGCGCCCTCCCGTTACCCTAGGCTCAGTATACTGCGAGCTGTAGCTCGCGGTATACTGAGACGCCGCAGCTGAAGCGGATCCCAACAATTGTGCCAGGATCCGCCCAGCTGCGTGACTGACAGCTGGCTCTGCCTATCTAGAGGCAGAGCCAGCTATACCCGCCCCCTCTCCCCGTCCGTTCCGCCAGTCAGCGCTGGCAGATCGGAGTGGGGAGAGGGGAATCCAGCCCCTCCCCTGTCATGAGGTGAGTGAAAAGCACCCCCCTCATAGTTCTCCTTTAATACTCTTGGGACAGAAAGTCACAAAATAGCATCACCTTGTCCCTGTTGGATTTCCTCAAGGATATAGGGGTGCACAGGCAGGGTAACATCCCTACAGTCTGAAAATGAGCTATATATGTCCCTCCCTGGGGTTCAGAACCAAACTGGGGTCTAATAAGGAAGAACTTTTTGATGTTCCCAACATTTTTTTTTCTTTACTTTTTTCTTATAACAAGTAGCAAGAAAAATATTAAGGCTGCCATTGCAGACATATGTCTGAAAATGCTGGTTTGCCTGGCTGTCTGTGACTTCAATACTTTGAGACACTGACCTGAGCATGAATGTAAATGGGAAAGGAAAAAATCTTGATGTGCAAACTACTTCCAAGTACGTGTCTTCGGTGTCTTAGGCTAAGTTCACACAGACAGCAGACTATACCACCCTAGAAAAGCAATCGCCGGTAGATTGCTTTTCAGAGGGCGGTTGACAACCAGTTTACAGGCATTCAGGAGGAAATACTGTCACCTCCTGAATGCCTGTTTTTTGGGGGGGGATCCCAAGTGGGATTTTTATTACAATACCGTGCTGCAACTGCATGGCAAGCAGTTGGTACAAAGTTACGGCACAGTCCCATTGACTGCAATGGTCCTGTTTGGCAAGCTGCACCACCTGCCAAACACAACATGTTGTATTTAATTGCAGTGGTACGTATACAAGCCTGAGTGGCCTCAGTTTTAGGTTTGAGGTGGGTGGTTGGTGATCAATAAAGACACGGATCAGCCAGCAGTTGCTACCTTTGCCACTCATGTGAATTAGGCCTTGAGCCCTTGGATCAGCTATGAAGCCATGGAACTAGTTTTTTTATGAAGAAGTCAGTTGTAACCACTAGGTATATCACATCACATTGGGCTTTCTATAAAGATCTGTACATGAAATTGGAACACAAAATACAGTAAAGTTGGTCCCTGGCCATTTTAAAAGCCACTCCACCAAAACTAATCACTAAGAAAATGGGTGCAGGCTGCCAAGCTAAATCACTATATGGTTTATCGTGTGTCCTAGGGACTCTAGAGGTCAGGTCTCAATACTTGAAGGTAAGTTACATAGTCAATTTTCCTCATGGCCATAGATGGGAACAGTTCATGTAACTGTAACATGGACCTCTGGTCTGAAGTAGTCCTTTAAAGGCAAAATGCAGTAGAGTGGTATGAGGTCGGATAGACAGATTGGGGCAGTGGAGAGGACTTATTTAATCTCCGGAAGTTTGTCCTAAGAGTCTGCATTAGTCATGGTGGCCCCTGTGTCTTGATGTATTTTGGTTAATTGATTGAACAGGATTTGCTCAGTCTTCCCGTGGAAACCAGTGGGAATAAGTTTGGGTCACATTGTGATCCTGATGTACAGTCTTGTGGACTTCAGGTGGAAGGGGAAATGCTTACTAAAGTGTATGGGCAAAAACTAAAATCATATTCAGCATATCTCTGCAATACTTGCACATTTGAAAACACTACAAGTAAAGAAAATTGCCTGCTGATCCAGCCAGAAACCTTTAACAATTGTATAAACCACATGTCCCCAGTGTGAGAGGAAGAAGCAGCACAAGGAGACAAATCAGTTCATGTGCTGACAAGAAGCATGCTGATAGAAGGAGAAAGCAGCATGACAGACAGATAAGCTCATCACCATTATTTTCCTCCTTTTACTGTCTTGTCACAGATTTGGGGTAGGGCCAGGAAGTGGGTTCAATTACACTGGCCATCAGACTGAGGACATCTAATGGTAATAAAAAGTACTGTGCAGGAAATCTCTGGGTTAAAAACTCATATTGAAGCAAAAGCTGATTGTGTTTTTATTATTGTTTAATGGACTTTTCATTTTGTATCTTATCTTTTTTACTGGAGTTCCGCTTTAGGTAATTTTCACATACTTCCTGTATATGGGTCACCAAGCTACCCCTCCATAGATACAGTACAGTAAGTGAGCATTGTCACCCTAGGACAGGAAGTGTGTTACTGGCTGGATCACTAAATAAAGGAACGAAAAAAGACATAAAATGAAAATGAATGCACTTACCCTTCTAAGGACTAGCAAGCGGATGTATACCTTTTCTTAGTTCTTGTGCATAGATACGCTTTAGGTCTGAGGAGCTAAGGTGTACAATTGTACCCAAAAGTCAGCAAGTAGAAACGTACTAGCTATTGTTTATTAATGGAGAGATGTGTGACCTGTGGTCCTCATAGGAAGCAATGAGAGCTATCGGGATCTGACCGACGACTGTCCATTCCTTATCTGCATTGTGCCAGCTCTAACTTTCTTGTTCAAGAGAACGTTGGGGTTGTTTTCACACAGACTCATTTTGTTGCTCTCATTATGTAGGTTTTCCTGTAAATAGGATCAGCAATTACAATGGCAGATAATGAGTATCTGACACCCTCTGATCCAGTGTTTCTGTGTAGTTTTTGATTACGGCACACATTCTCTGTGGCATCGTTCCGATAAGCTTATACAATGTCACAACATTTATTCCCATCCAGAGTCGCATTCATTTTTCACTAAGATCTTGTAGTGATGATGGGAGAGTCGAACCTCTGCGTAAAGTCTTCCCCAGCACATCCCAAATATTCTCAATGGGATTCAGGTCTGGACTCTGTGGTGGCCAGCCCATGTGTGACAATGATGTCTCATGCTCCCTGAACCACTCTCACACAATCTGAGCCTGGTGAATCCTGACATTGTCATCCTGGAATATGCCCAATGTGCCATCAGGGAAGAAGAAATCCATTGATAGAAAAACTTGGTCATTCAGTATATTCAGGTAGACAGCTGACCTCATTTTTTGGGACATAACATTGCTGAACCTAGACCTGTTGTCCAATGGAAGGCTCTCACTTATTATCTTAACTACATCCAGCTGGTGACAATTTTTTTCGACAGGCAGAGTACAGTATATATGCACTAAATTGCCAAAAGTATTGGGACACCCCTCCAAATCATTGGATTCAGGTGTTCCAATCACCTCTATGGCAACAGGTGTACAAAATTAAGGGATGCAGGTGCTTCTACAAACATTTGTGAAAGAATGCGTCGCTCTCAGGAGCTCAGTGAATTCCAGCGTGGTACCGTGATAGGTTGCCACCTGTGCAATAAGTCCATCCGTGACATTCTTTGGCTACTAAATATTCCACGGTCACCTGTTAGTGGTATTATGACAAAGTGGAAGCAACTGGAAACTACGCACCAGTACACAAAGCAAAGTCCATAAAGACATGGATGGGGGAGTTTGGGGTGGAGGAACTTGACTGGCCTGCACATAGTCCTGACCTCAACCCGATAGAACATCTTTGGGATGAATGAGAGCGGAGACTGCGAGCCCGGCCTTCTCCTCCAACATCAGTACCTGACCTCACAAATCCGTTTCTGGAAGAATGGTCCCGCATTCCCATAGACACACCCCTTAACCTTGTGGATGCCTTCCCAGAAGAGTTGAAGCTGTTATAGCAGCAAAGGGCGGGCCAACTCAATACTGAACCCTACGGACTAAGACTGGGATGCCATTAAAGTTCATGTGCGTGTAAAGGCAGGCGTCCCATTACTTTTGGCAATATATATAGACTGGGGAGCTGCAATTTTTGGCATGAACCCTAAAATCCACCTAAAGTTTCAAGTCTAAGAATTCTACAAATATTAATTCTGCCTCTTTGCCTTGCAACCCGAAAGATCACAGGAACATGGGTACATCCTGATTAAAGGTAAAAATAAGTATGGATTTAAACAAAAAAAAGCATTGTCACATGGAATTCTTCAAACATATGAATCAGAATTTCTTCATTCTGTGGTTTATGATCAAAGAAAAAGAAGACGCTTTACTGCAAGAACACTTTGCTGTCCTTGCAAAACGTCAATAAGTTTATCTCCAAAGAGAAGTCGTGGTTTGATACTGAATGCCAAACTCCGCGTGTCTGATACAAGCAAACAAGCAGATGGGAATTTAGTGGCTCCTTTACACCATAGTTGCTCAAACAGCATGTGACAGATCCAGACAGTCTGACCTTTCTGTATATTCGTATTACACATATGATACATACTTGTGTTTGAGTCTTATAATCTTCAGATGAAGACAGTTACACAGTCATCTTTTCAAGGAAGACCAGCTTCACATGACAGGTCAAGACTTGGGCCATTATTCTGACTCCGATTGTTGTATTAGTGATTTATCCCTTGCTGAGACCTCTATGATATAAGCAGATATAATCACTGCGGACAATCCTGATCAGATAGCTGAACTCACCAAATACAGATGGTATTTTAAGGTCAAGGATGATAATGTTTCCAAGCTTTTGAACGTGGGATGATTGTTGGCGCTCGGAGCCATGGAGCGAGTATCAGCAAAACAACAGAATTCGTTAAATGTTCAAGAGCAGCTGTTGTTAAAGTATTTAAAGACCGGACTGTCAGCCGAAAATCTGGGTCTGAACGTGCGAATTGTGGCCATCAGCGACTAGTCAATGTTAGGGCAGAACGGAGAGTGGCAAGACTGGTACAAGACAACAGAAGGGCAACAGTGCAGTGTCAGATTCCTCGCATCACCTTCCAACATCTCGTGGAGTCACGAGGCGGCCCAACAAAGTACTGATGGGCTGGTCATAATAATCTGGCCACTCAGTGTATATTATGTTTTCAGAATGCAGGAAGTGTTCACATATGTTAATGTAGATGCTGTACACAGGTGTTCAGGTCATGTGTGCAATCACCGAGACATTGTTACTTCTTACCACCGGTGAAAGATTGAATAATACAATCCAGGAACTGAAAGATTACATCTGTTCACACAAATCTCCTTCTCACTGTAAATTCATGCAGCCTGTAAAGGGGAAGTTGTGGTCCTGTTCTAAGGAAATGTCCACAGATCAGAAGCTAGACGGCTATGTTTTTAAAATACTGCTAATCTTACACCTGAACTCCAGGTTTTCTTTTTTTCCCCCCACACTTGCAGCAAGTCGTCTGCTCTGCTGATACTGATTACTCTCAATATCCTGCAAACTCGCATCTCCACAATGTAAAGGTGGCCATACACTTTACAACCCTCGCAAGACTTTTGTCTTGCGAGGGTCTTAAAGTAATTAAAAAAAAGTACCATCTGCCCATCTTGGACAGACAGGTCGTACTTGCGATCATCGCAAGCCTGCCCCCCTGAGGGGCGGGCTTCAGATGACTGCAATGCTGAACGGGCAGTGTGCGCGTGCGCACACCGGCCCATTCGGCAGTTGTCAAACAAGCTGGCCACTAACTCGCCGAGAATCGTACGATTCTCGGAGGGTTTTCCAGCCTGCTTGTTCGACGGAAGACGTGCAACCGTACAGTAGAAACGGTTGCACGCCTTCCATACACTTTGCGATTATCGTACGATCGCAGGGCTTTCCCGCGATTCTCGTACGATAATCGTACAGTGTATTGGCACCTTAACCCTTCGAAGTTGCAGCAGCTATCTTGAGCCCACTTTTATCTCCTGTCTGAATGACCTCCATTAGGGCCCATTCACACCACATCCAGATCATCTCCAGACCAGACCAGATTGTATCCTGACCCAAAATGCATCCTAATTTATCCCTATGCTATTTCTGGCCTCTGTTCACACCAGCGCAGTCCGTTCCAGACAAGAAAAATACAGCACATCTCATTTTGTCTGGTGTGGAATGCACTGGAACTGCGGTCAAGTTCACACCATTTTCCGAAGCAGATCTGGTCCGGAAAATGGTGTGAACCTGCCCTCATTCATCAATCACTTATTTCCCTGATT
>NW_017307155.1:373884-377144 GCF_000935625.1 Nanorana parkeri
CTCACAGCTATTAGCTTTCTTTTCCATATATGATTTTGTTCCTGAGCGTTATGTAGGAGAACACATCCCCGGCATCCCTTTAGATGTGCCTGTAACTAGTCAACCAATCAGTAGAGTGCACATCTAAAGTCTGCAGCACCCATTGGCCAGCAAGGAGAAGCAGACACAACTAAAGGCCTCCTGGGAATGTGTTCTTTCATATATATCTTTTGAAAATGATCTGATAAAGAAAGCTGTAACGTTTACAGGAGTCTGTCGGCCCCTCCCACCAAGCTCGGAGATAGGCCACAGGCAGTGATGACATCACTGGGTCACAATAAATACATACATACATTGATTTCTTTCCCAAAGTAAAGGTGATGCCACCTTGATTCCTAACTGCCTTTCCACACACTGTGTGTAGGGAAAAGGCTTTTGGGAGATGTAGTTCTGAAAGTTTGTATACAACAATAGAAAATGAGCCCCCAGCAGCTGCCCCTGCAAGAAGTTTACAAGCCTGGTGATGATGTCACAGGGTGGTTGACAAAAGCTGTTTTTCACTACAGGAACACGGTAAAAGAAAAAAACTAATGCTGGGACATTATCTAGAGGGGGGTAGAGGAAGGTTAGGGGGTAAATGTGGGCAATGCCTGGACATACACTTTAAAGAAGAACTCCGGGCAAACTTTTTCTTAACCCTTGCAGTGGAGGTACCCTGGCACTGCAAGGGTTAAGTGCTCGTTTGTTGTCTAGGTGCAAAAATAACAGTTATACTGACCTGAACCTTCGGACCCGGCCGGCTGTGACAGTGCTGCCTCCTCCGCTACAGCAAACGTATGCCCCTCGGTGTCCTGACATCCAATACACTGTGTATTGGACGCGATGACTCACGGGACCTTAGACCACTGCAGTGGAGGGGGAGGCTAGGACCGGTCTAAGAGCAAGCCGGCTCTGAGGATTGAGTGGGTATAACCCTAGGCAAAAACGAGCATTTAACCCTTGCAGTGAGGGGGTAGCCAAAAAAGTATGCCCGGAGTTCCGATTCAATATTTGTGTTCTCATCTTCACTTTGTAACATTGGCTCTGCTGTGCGGAAACTTTGCAATGGTCAGGGGCGTATCTGCCGCGAGGCAAACAAGGTGTTTGCCTTGGGCAGCAGGTTTCAGGGTGGCGGCAAAAATGCCGCCCCCAAAACAGTTAGGCAGCCGGGCGGCGGAGGAGGAGTCAAAGGACGGAGTCGGCGAGGAGGCAGAGGAATCGGCGAGGAGGCGGTAGTGGAGGAGGCAGAGGAGACGAAAGCAGCAGGAGGGGGTGAAGCATCAGGAGGGGGCTGGGCGAGGGGCAGGACGACGTTGGATCAGGAAAGGGCGGGGCCAGGATGCCATCACACCGTAGGAAGCCGGTGCATGCTCGACAGAACACCGGGTCACCGAAGAGCCGTCGGGCTGTGGAGGAGGCCGGGTCCTGCAGCACCAGTCCAGCGGTGAAGGAGGCCGGGGACCAAGCAGCAGGTAAGATGATCACACTGCTGCTATAGGGACCCTGCAGAGCCCAGCATGGATTCTGCACAGCCCACCTGAGAGTCTCGGGTGGGCTGTACAGGATCTGTGGTGAGGTCTATGTTGGGCAGAGCCCACCATACATCCTGCACCGGTCTGCAGGGTATCAGGGAGTGTGTGCATGATCTGTGGTGAGGTCTATGTTGGGCAGAGCCCACCATACATCCTGCACCGGTCTGCAGGGTATCAGGGAGTGTGTACAGGATCTGTGGTGAGGTCTATGTTGGGCAGAGCCCACCATACATCCTGCACCGGTCTGCAGGGTATCAGGGAGTGTGTGCATGATCTGTGGTGGGCTCTGCAGGATCTCAGGGGCAGTGCAGGATCTGTGGTGGGCTCTATGTCAGAGCCCACCACAGATCCTGCACAGCCCCCCTGAGATCCTGCAGATTTAGTGTGGGGGGGTTCCCTAGTTTCGTCTTGCCTAGGGCATCCCCAAACTAGAATACACCACTGGCAGTGGCGGGTTACAAATTTTAGGTAAACTTGTCTGCACTGTAACGTAATTGCAGCAAGAAATGCAACCGCATAATATGCATCCTCCAATGCCGCCGCTGCATGCTACATAATATGTCCTATGATCTACTACGATGTGTAAAGGGTTCCGTGCTTGTACATGGAAGCTGCAGATAGAGGAATGTTGGCAGGTAGTAGCTGTGTAGACCAGGAGCTGTTACCTGGGCGTGTTGACGGAGCTCCTGATGTTATCGGCTGTACATGTCACAGCAGGAACCCCTGGAAACTGTTATGTAAAGTATCTGGAACCAGTATGAGGGTATGGAATGTATTCTGCTTCCAGGACTGGAGGTGAAGTATACAAGACACACTCCTCCAGGATCTGCCCGACTCCAATCATCTATATACTCCATTTCACAGACTCCGGTGTCCTATTACTAAACCAATGTTCATTGGCTAAGCTGCGGCCAGCAATCTGAGCCTTTGTACGGACCTTTGTTATATAATCAGAGAGGATTATCACAGCTCCAGAGAAATATTACACAGAGAGCCGTACATGGACATCGATATGTTGACAATAGACTTACTGGGTCACTTTTTAGATTTGAGAAACCTTCATCTTGTGTCATGCTAGGGCAGTGGTTCTCAACCTTTCTAGGGCCGGGACCCCTTGGTAACATTTGCATGCTAGGGGAATTGTTTAGGTTTAGGTTTTTAGATGACCCGAAAAAATTGCCTCGGTCCCGGCCTGTAGGGATGAGCCTAGGTTCAGTCCACCCTGTCCGCAGATCCATGTAAGCAAAGGGGTGCAGTGACACCACTGACCTGCATGGCCACATGGCAATGACATTTACCCAATATGGTCATGTGGCCATGAAAGGCCAATGGCGTCAGCACAAGCATCTCACCCCTTTGTTTATGTTTAGCAGCGGGGTGGGGAATGCCCCAAGCCGCAGCTGATTGGGAAAACGGCCCTGGGGTACTTCTGGGCTCAGAGGAGCTCAAGTTTAGACTTGGTGCAGCCTGAACCTGAGCTCATCCTTACCGGCTTGTGAGCCAAGAGCTGGAAATCCTGACAAAATGCACAGCAGTCCATTGCAGGGGCACATTCTCATAGTTTTTCTGAGCTTCAACAGTGAGGCATAGCAATGTCATCCATTTCTCTCTGAAGTGTAGCAGCCCGAGGCCAAGGTATGTATTTATTTTGTACATGGGCGATCTTTTTCACACCATTTGTGTTGGGGAAACAGGGGTGTTGGGGGGGGG
>NW_017307155.1:377169-382135 GCF_000935625.1 Nanorana parkeri
CTTGTGTTGGTTGCAAAAAAAGCAGACCATACATTTGGCATGGAAGCTTCACTTTAACATGATTACAAAAGTAAAAAAGTACTACTGATTAGTAGGGCTGGTAATGATTACAATTTTCCTGTTCGATCAATCAAATTTTTTTGAGGGCTCTGTGGGGTCTAACTAGCCTTGTTAGAACAACAAGAGGGCGCAAAACTAGGTCAGCTGACTGCCTGGACCGAACATATCAGGGAAGGTGACAGGAACAATAAATATATATGTATAATGTACTTACTTATGTGGGTCTGGGAATAGAATATAGTTAGTTTCAGCCATATTCTATTCCATGTTCTATAGCTTGAGCAGGGTGTTGTAAAAAAACATACCAGCGTGGGGGGACAGCGGCCGGGAACATCGAGGCAGGTCTCTGTATCAGGTGGCTGCTGCTGTGTCCTCGCAGCTGAGGCCCCTGTGCTGCCCCAGTATTTGCCTGCATTTCTGGCTTGTTGTTTTCTCTGCCCGGCCCGCCCCGCAAGTGGCGGAACGCCAGGGCCCGGTCGCATATGCGACCCTGGTAGTTCCGCCACTGCAGGTAACGAAGGGAAGGGGGAAGAGTCCGGTGACGCCACGGACATCGACGTCAACGGACTCCTCCCTCCTTCCCTTCGTTACCCATCGCAGACAACTACATCACCCGACTCGTCCCCCCTTCCCTTCGTTAGCCGACAGAGCCACTCGAGGGGCGGAGGAGTCCAGTGACGTTGATGTCCGTGACGTCACCGGATCGCCGGCGGAGAGGTGAGTACTTTGATCGATCAAAATAATTTTGATCGATCAAAGAAATTAATGATTAATCGATGGATTAATCGTTAATTTCCGCACCCCTACTGATTAGACATGTAAGCTCCTGAAAAATTTGGTTCGGTTATTTCGGATCCGAAATTCAATTCGGTTCGGGTTTCGGATTCGGACGTAATCCAAATTTCGTTAGTTTCGGATGAGTTTATGAATATTTGGTGCGAGTAAAACAGAAAACCGTATACAGATATTAATACTAAAGCTGAAGCTCCTAGTGGGCATTCGAGTGGGGGGGCCTTCGTAATATATGTAATATGGCTCCCAGACCCAAATGGCATCCGGGATCAGAATTTCTGAATTGCATTGGGGAGATCCTGAATGCCATTCGGGTCTGGGAGCCATATACATATAATACTAAAGATGAGGCTTGACCTGAATGGCATTCAGGAGCTCCCGAATGCAATTAGTAAATTCTGATCCGGAAAGCCATTCGGGTCTGGAAGCCTCAGCTTTAGTATAATATGTATATACTGAACACGAATTTTCGTTACGTCATGTGACTTTCCTGCCCAATCAGATGGCTCCCATGTTGCCGTGACGAAAATTCATGTTCAGACCCATTCGGATGCATTAAACCAAAAAACACATCTGATTGGCCAGAAAAGTCACATGTCCGATTCAGTTTAGTTTTTGAACGAAATTCGGATGGGATCCAAAATTCGGATTCGGAAATTCGGATGTGTCCGAATTTTGGAAAATGTGTCCGAATTGTGATTCGGAACGAAACGAATCGCACATGTCTACTACTGATCAAAGCACAGACATCTGCAAATAAGGGGTCTGTTTATAAACAATTTGCAAAGCCATTTGCCCCTGCAAATATCTGTGAATATTAATTCTGTGCGAATAGATATAAACTTCTAACATTCTTTATATATTTATTTATTACCGGTATTTACATAGCGCCGGCAATTAACGTAGCACTTTACATAGTACACAGTCACATCAGTCCCTGCCCTCAAGTAGCTTACAATCTAAGGTCCCTATTACACACACGTACAGTATATTAGCTGAATGTCATTTATATAATGCCACATTATGGCCACTAGGTGACGATGTAGAGCATATGAAATGAGTAGTAAGTATTTATTGCCTATGCTCTTCAGCTCCATCTAGTGGCTGTATTGTGGTACTACAACTCTACATCAAAAGTCCATTCGACTTGTAAAGAACATATAATAAGAATGTTTGTTTTTGCATCCATTCCCACAAAATTAATGTTCACAGAGATTCGCAGGACATATGGCTCTGTTTATCAATAGACCCCTACATGTTTACCATAAAATTGTCACATAAAATAATTGCTGCATAAAATGTACTACTCTTCAAATATTATTATTATTATTTAGAGTTTATAAAGCACCAACAGTATGCACAGCTCTTTACAATATAAGACATTACAGTTACAATACAATAGAATACAAGATATAAACAGATAAGGTCAGCACAGTACATTATGACTTGATATGTTATATATTTAATATGCAGCAGCAAAGAGTGTACTCCAGTATAATGAATGTACAGACCTTTTATGATACATTTTATTTTACATGACATGATGTATGAGAACGGACTGATCCACATGGTATACACTGTTGCAGAGTGCATTGCTTGGAATCCATTTGATCAATCAGTTGTAAATCTGCAGAAACCTATATGCGTTACATTCCATCTGGAACGCAGGCCAACTCAGAAAAGATCTTGTCTTGACTAGCCCATGAAAACCTGTAATTAAGTTTGACGAGTTCTACTGCAGACTAAGGGGGTTATTCACAAAGCTAGCCGAAGGATCAGCCAAAGCTTCGGCTAATCCTTCGGCTAGCTTTGGTTGCAGGAGCCATTCCGGTCCAGTTGTAATGACAGATCACCGTCCCCAAATGACCTGGGGACGCTGATCTGTCATCGATTGTGCATTCAGGGAGAGTGTTTTCTAACCAAATGTAATCATATCACGTATCTTTACATGCGGTGTGCCGGCGTTTACATGGAGCTGCTGTCAGCTGATCATTAACTTGAACGGGTGACAGCTGCGGCTTGTAAACACCAGACTTGTGATTCCTGCTGCAGGAAAACACATGTTCCTGACGCAGGAATCCCTAATCGCACCTAAACCTACAGATATGAATGGGGCCTTTTTGTGTGTGCATTGGTGTCTGTAGTACCATACCGGTTACAGTTACATTTTATTTTAAAGTATGAAATTTGGCAAGCGGCCCCCATGGGAGAAAATAATTTGTCGAGTGGCCCCCGAGTTAATTGAGTTTGAGACCCCTGGTTTAGAGCTACATAGTGCAGGGGATTTTAGGCGTGTGTGGTCATTGTGTGGACAATCGGCCTGGCTGTTTTACCTCTATTCCGTAATAATCCTCTCATGGGTGTACAGACCAGGAAAGTCAGATCTCCTTATCTGCATCATTTAATCAGCTCAGTTACTCAGGAAGTATTAAAGCCGCAAGGTTTGTGTGACAGAGGACACCAACATTTCCTTAGGAAGTTCAGCAATGTCAGCCCAGAATATTTCTCACACAGCCTATAGTTGGGATAAGTAAAGTGAAATCAAGGAGGAGGACTCTGCTGTAAAGGAGGGCCGAGGGGGGACTCTGCTGTAAAGGAGGGCTGAGGGGGGACTCCGCTGTAAAGGAGGGCTGAGGGGGGACTCCGCTGTAAAGGAGGGCTGAGGGGGGACTCCGCTGTAAAGGGGAGAACCCTACTTTTTATTTAGTTTTTATGCAAGGGGTCCCATTTAGAATTCATACCAGAGCCCTATCTAGGGTAAGGATCTGGTATAGATTTTGGGGGCTACACATTGTTTGTTACATTTATGTTTTTACATTTTAAATACAAACATTTCCCACCACGCTTACCAGCCAGACTACAAAAAGTTTACACTGTCTCACAACAGGTTTTAGTTGCACAACTCTTGCAAAACATGTGGAATCCACACTGCCACGTCATTTAATCCATCATGGATTCCATTCAGGTAGCCGGTCTGGACTAAGTTTTTAGGTCTTTCGAGCAAAATTAGTTGACTCAATGATGAAAAAATTCAGTATTCTGATGAACGACTTCCAAAGATTGATTGAAATTTTACTGGTATAGGACCACCTTTCCTCTAGAGGGGACGGAAAAGCCATCGGGGTGATTTATGAACATTAAAGCAAAGAAATCTGAATGAGATGCAGAGAAATTGTCCAAACAAACCAATAGAATTCCTCGTTTCAGTTCAATTTTGAAACATGATTTGTTGTTTTAGAAAGCAGTTACACCTCGGGGAAAGCCCGACCTGTTATGTTTGCAGGCGCAGGCTGTACCAGCCCCAATTTTATCCTTAATAACCCTGATATTAGTGACAGCGTACTCCTCATGTGTTAGTCAGGGGGCCTTGTATCACCTTCGTGCCGTTCCTTCTCCGTCATACACCACATCCTACAATCAGCACCACCTTAAACCCTAGTGCTGACTTATCTCTCCTATGAGCTCACATACTGTAGTTTGTGTAGCTGTATGTGGAGCAGGGGAGGGGGACGTGTTATCTTCAATGTAATTGTGGTTAGAACCCA
This sequence comes from Nanorana parkeri, assembly GCF_000935625.1. Lineage (NCBI taxonomy): Eukaryota > Metazoa > Chordata > Amphibia > Anura > Dicroglossidae > Nanorana > Nanorana parkeri. Next base: position 381,567 of record NW_017307155.1, read on the forward strand.
TTAGACAGCTGTCACTGTCATAAAAGTAATACATACACACTATATAATGTTGTAATTTATGATTGAAGTAGATATATTAGGGGTATATTTAGGGTGTATGCTTATGTATTGCAGGAAATTATTTTGGCTGATGTTATTTAACACACCTCAAGGTGCCCATACACTGTGCGATTATCACACGATAATCGCGGGAAATCCCGCGATCGTACGATAATCGCAAAGTGTATGGAAGACGTGCGACCGTTTTTACTGTATGGTCGCACATCTTTTGTCTAGGGAGCACGCTAGAAAACCAGCCGAAAATCGTACGATTTTCGGCTGGTTTGAACGGTGCTCGGGAGACAAATGCCGAACGGGCCGGCTAAGAAAGTTCAGAGTCATGAAGAGAGGTACATAGGTGCATATATAGAGATTGGAAATATGTGCTGGGTAGATAGAGTGGGTCCTTATGGAACCTTTGTCATCTGAGGACTGTTTCTGTTCATCTGTTTCTTCGATCCAATTAAACTCTACTCTCTGGAAAAGAACTGAGGTTGCCTGGATATTTCCTGAAGATCCAATTTTCACAA